>NC_134404.1:211625213-211740213 GCF_038048845.1 Mixophyes fleayi
TAAAGTTACTTTGCATATCTTGTTCCAATTTTTTCAATAATGCGGGGATATGCAAGTTACTATATTTAATTAGTGTTTGCACCAGGTGAATGTAGTTGCTCCTCTTTTAGCAGAGTCAATTAAAATATTTTGACTGAAGGATGGTTTTTTAGTATGTGCTTAATTTCAGCTAATAACAGAGGGAAATTTTGGCATCTAAAATGGATGGTGAGAAAGGCATTCTAGATTCCTAGATATTTTTGTGAGACAACTTCTGCCAGCAATATCTGAATTATCCTTTAAGTGGCTTAAGGAGTACTATTCTAATACTGAAACTGAGTGCTTTAATTTTGTGGTATTTAGTTTATAGGATGAAATTTTTCTGTATTGTTGTAATCAGCAGTTGAAGTGGGCCAGTATAGGACGATATGATGATATACCAGCACTTCTCATAACTGCTTATATATTCTATAAACAATTAGGAGCTGCAATTAAAGGCTCCTGCTCAATTTCTCCAGTTGGCAACAAATGGATCTTCCAATCATCATGACAGCTTTTCTGCATGTTACATGGGTTTCAGGGCCTGTTTAGTGTGTGCAAGGAGTGGAGAGATGCTCTGCAGGGGGAGAGGGTACAAAGTGGTTTGCTCGACGTTCACAAGATATAATGGTGGTTCCAGAGTTCGGTTCTCCTCCCGCGTCAGCCAATGACCGAGGTCAAGCAGAGACTAGCGCTATGTAAGTTACAGCCACTTCTGCATCCTGAAACGCTCAGACCCTAAGCTAAGGGTGCCAGAGCGCCCCTCAATCAGTCTGTCAGTACAGATGAGCTATGCTGCGAGCAATGAAGATCATGCTCATCCCCCTGCGCCCTGTCTGCACACCTTGTGACAGGACTACATCTGTTTGCACCTGTCTGGGTGAGCTCTCCTCAGGATGGGGGCTGACTCTTCGGACAGAACCTCAATATTTTCTGGCTCAGGCTAATTCCAGTCTCCAATTAAGTCTGACGTAAGTGACGTATGTCCCGCAGTGCACGAAAAAGACCCCAGTAATTTATAATTATAGTTTATATCTAAATATATATATATTATATATATACACACACACACACACACACACACACACACATACATACAGTGTAGAGGGGTTCTGCAAGTATGTGGACCCCCATCTGTACATAGAGGATGGGGGTCTACTGACATATAAGTCCTGTAGTATTGTGTCTGTATAGAACGTATAAAGTATTGTATTTATTCACTTAATTTAAATAAAAAAACAAATTATGGATACAGGTAATTCATTTTTTGGTATGTTAAAACTAGCAAAATTTCTAAAGTGTGTGGGTCCTTGGTGGCCCCACAGAAACCCCAGCTGTTCAGTGAAATTTTCCATACCATCTACAATTTCCACTTCTACCACTGGTTACAATACTGTAAAACTAGCTTGAAGAGAAGTCTCTGGGTTAGTTAGCATTAGTAAAATGTCATCATCAAAAGACACAATCATTTAAGCATCTGTTTTTTTAATATTATATCCTGAACTTCTGGGTCAGACCTAAATACTGTCTCCAGGGCGACATGGCTACAGCAATTTTTAGGGGTGACAAAGGTCACCCTTATGTTGAATAAGTAATAAGAAAACTAGAGGAGATGCAGGCTGATGTATTTGAATATTAAGCTAATACTGATGAAAGGATATGGCCTTGAAATCTGAAAGTCAAGGAGGGTAGATTTGAAACACGGTAAACAGCTATTACAGTAAAAAAAAAAAAGTTTGAATACAGATTAAATTTTACCATCCTCTTTGACGAGCAAATGTGTAGCTTGTAGGATTTAACTAAATATAATTTTGACAAGCAACAGAGCATTTAAAAATACAGAAAAAAATGCTCTCTCCATATACTCTGTTAGGCCATTGCACAGGTATATTGAGCCGCTGTTGCAAATTTGCAATCTTCCAGTAAGGATTTACTTAGGCCTTAGAAAATTACAAACTGTCGACATGATTCTTATCTTTCAGATTCAAAATGTATGTACTTCAAAGGCTTGGATTTTCAGAAAAAACAAATCTTAATTAAAAGATATTAGTATTTTGTGGTTAGACAACAAAATCAGAAATGTTGCTCAATACATAATCACCAAGATGGACATTAGAAACGAAAATTGTTTGCTTTCCTTATATTTCATATTATATACTGGGAAGCAATGGTTCCCTGGAGCTTACTGGGATGGAACGATTTAGGATTTCAATACCTGGCATATAAAAATACACACTTTTTTTTATTATTATTGTGCCTATAAACAAACATACATTTTAACAAATGAAACAGCATTTTAACTTGAACACATGATTAAAATACGATTCACATTTCTGTATTCTTGAAAGCACGCTGAATGCAAAAATAAATACTTTGTTAAGGCTGACACTAATTCAGGAACTGTCAGCTTTAATTGGGAAAATATAATTGTTTCTATGGAGACAATCCATATCCTTAGACCTCTAGGTGTTAAATAACTTTAAGAAAAGAACAAATTCTGGCATCTGAATTAGGCGATTGTTGCTGGAAACTTACGCTGGAGTTCATTTAGAATTAAATTGATTTTCCATATGGCCATGAATAGAATGAAGTTCCTTAGCCTTAGGGAGTGTGCAATGATTTTCTTTTTTGTTTTTGCAAAAGTTAACATACTGTTCACTTGTTTTCTTTACAAGACATTCACTATAGCTATGACTATGGGGTGAACCAATTACAGCAGTGGTGTGTAATATGTTATTTTTCCGTGGGCCGTGATCTGACTGAGGCCACACACCGCCCTTAGCAGTGAGCTAATAGGTCATTAACACATGACCAGAATTGGCTACACAACAATTGCTCACACTGGCAAAAAGAGGATTTATGTACTTACGTTAAATCCGTTTCTCTGATTCCGTCTGGGGGACACTGCTTACCATGGGTTGTGGAGGGAGCTTGGGGAGTTGGCACCTAACTAGTTAACTTTTAGTACTGCCGACAGACCCCTCCGCTCTACAATCCCCCTGCCCCCTCTTGTTCAGTTAATTAAAAAGCCCAAGGAGAAAAGGCCAATCAAACAAGAGCACACAGAAGAAAAGCAGAAGGGAGGGATCGCAGTGTCCCTCAGACGGAATCAGAGAAACGGATTTAACGTAAGTACATAAATCCTCTTTTCTCTTTCATCCAGTCTGGGGGACACTGCATACCATGGGGACGTTCTAAAGCAGCCCCCTAAGGGTGGGACTACTCTGAAAACCCCGCTCGTAAAGCACTATGAGCGAAATTTGCATCCGCGGATGCAAAAACATTAAACTGATAAAATTTTGTAAAGGTGTGGACAGAGGACCAGGTAGCTGCCCTGCAAAGCTAGTCTGCAGAAGCCCCATTCCTCGGTGCCCACGACGCCCCTACCGATCTGGTGTAATGGGCCGTAAGTCTCTCCGGCACAGGACGGTTAGCCTTTATGTAAGCTTGCTTAATGGTTGCCGTAATCCATCTTGCAATGGACTGTTTTGAGGCTGGCCAGCCTCTCTGATTGGCATCATAAAGAACAAACAGGGAATCAGTACGTTTAATCTGAGAAGTTCTTTTGACATAAATGCGGAGAGCCCTAACCACATCTAACTTTTCCATAGACTGTTGATCCGAATGAGAGGTAGATGAGAAGACCGGAACTACAATTTCCTGGTTCAGATGGAAAGCCAAAACTACTTTTAGAACGAAGGAAGGGAGGGTTCTTAACACCGCTCTGTCCTCGTGGAAAACCAGATATGGTTCCCGACAAGACAGAGCTCCTAATTCCGAAACCCTACGTGCAGATGGAATAGCCAATATAGCAAAAGGGACCTTCCAGGTCAACCACTTCAAATCTGCCACAAGCAATGGCTCAAAAGGAGGCCCTTTAAGCATATCCAGTACCAGCTTGAGATCCTATGGTGCTGTAGGCGGAACATAGGGAGGCTGAATATGCAAGACTCCCTGGAGGAAAGTCCTAATATCTGGTAAATCCGCTAAATTCAGGTGAAAAAATACTGAAAGAGCCGATACCTGGACTTTTAGAGAACCTAACCGAAGCCCTGCTTCCAGGCCATCCTGAAGGAAAGCCAACAAGCGAGGGAGACGAAAGGAGGACGAGTGACATGTCCTATTTTCACACCATCTGATGTAGGCTCTCCAAATCCGGTGATAGATGAGAGTTGAAACTGGCTTTCTGGCTCGCATCATAGTGTTCACTACGCTGGAGGAAAAACCTCTAGTACTCCAGAGGCTGGCTTCAACAGCCATGCCGTTAAAGTGAGCTGAGGTATATTCTGGTAACGGAAGGGACCCTGCAGAAGAAGGTCGTCTCGAGACGGAAGACGAAAACCCTGTTCTTCCGTCATAGAGATTATGTCCGCGTACCAGACTCGGCGCGGCCTTGAGGGAGCTATTAGAATTACTGGCAGAACGCCCTGCCTTACTCGTCTGAGTACGCGAGGAAGCATGGGGATCGGAGGAAACAGGTATCCCAACCTGAACTCCCATGGCATTGTCATAACGTCCACTGCCACCGCTAAGGAGTCTCTTACCCTTGCGCAAAACCTCTGAACCTTTCTGTTGTGTCTGGAGGCCATGAGATCTATGTCCGGAAGACCCCACCTCTGAACCAGAGACTGGAAAACTTCCAGATGGAGTGACCACTCCCCCGGCATCATCTGGCTTCGACTTAGGTAGTCGGCCTCCCAATTTCTTATTCCTGGAATGTATACTGCCGATATAGCTGGAACATTCTGTTCTGCCCAAACCAAAATTTGAGCTGCAATAGTCATTGCCGCTGCACTCCTGGTTCCTCCCTGCCTGTTGACATATGCCATGGCCGTGGCATTGTCGGACTGAACTCTGCCAGGGTGGCCCCCGGAGGGCCAAAAGAATAGCCTTCAGCTCCAGCACGTTTATTGATAGGGCCAAATCCTGAACCGACCAAAGTCCCTGGAGCCGGAGGTGCAGGATTACCGCCCCCCCCCCCCCAACCTTTCAGGCTGGCGTCCGTCGTGGCTATGATCCATGACCATGGAGCGAAGGACCTGCCCACTGTCATGTGATCCTGAATCAGCCACCACTGAAGCGATTCTCTCGTGCTCGGAGATAGAGAGATCCTTTGAAGATCCTAGCGTAGGTGAGATCCTGACCATTTTGTCAATAGATCCCACTGAAAACGTCGAGAATGGGCTCGACCGAAGGGGATGGTCTCGAAGGAGGCCACCATCTTTCCCAGCAGCCGCATGCACAAGTGCATTGAGGGGTTGGGAGAAGACAAGACCTGAGTTGCTATACTCTGAATAGAACGGATCTTCTCGACAGGAAGGAACACCCTTTGCTGGCTGGTGTCCATAATGAGCCCTAGGAAAACCATGTGTTGACACGGAACCATCTGGGATTTTTTAAAATTTATTAGCCATCCATGGCCCTCGAGAACCGCCAAGGTGAGGGATTTGTGATGACGTAAGCAATTTTCTGTGGAGGATTTGATGAGCAGATCGTCCAAATAAGGCACGACCGGAACTCCCTGCAGGTGGATACCTGACATGATCTTCGTGAAAACCCTCAGCGCTATTGAGAGGTCGAAGGGGAGGGCCCGAAACTGATAATGGAAGGATCCCACCGAGAATCTTAGAAGAGACTGATGGTGGATCCAAATGGGAATGTGGAGGTATGCATCCTTTATGTCTATGGACGCCATAAACTGATCCTTCTCTAAGCCGTTGATTACAGACCTTAGGGATTCCATCCGAAATTTGTCCACCCATAAGTGCACATTGAGGCCCTTTAAGTTTAGGATGGGACTAAAGGAGCCATCCGGCTTCTTGACCAGAAACAGGTTTGAATAAAACCCCTGTCCTTTCTGGTAATCTGGGACCCTGCAGATAACTCTTTGAGAAAGAAGAGAGGCAACACAATCCTGTATGGCCTGCCTTCTTGATGGATCTCGGGGGAGCGGAGTCATGAATAAGCGATGTGGAACCGGGCCCAGCAGGTCTATCCTGTACCCCTCTGATATAATGCCCCGAATCCAAGGATCTTGGGAGGACACTGCCCACTGTTCCTGAAACAAAGACAGACGTCCCCCCACTGGCGCCCCCTCCAGAAGAACAGAGTGGTCGTCAGGACGCAGGCTTCTCATGTGTTTTGGAGGCCTGGCGTCTAGCTGCAAACGATGATCTCCCCCTGGGAGAGGAGCCTCGGGAATTGGGCTGCCTGCCTCTAAAGGATTGTCCTCTAGGCAAGGAGGTCCCCCGAAAGGGCTAACGAAAGGAGCTGACCCGAGGGTTTCGGCTCCTGCTAGGGAATACCGGCAAGGAAGTGCTTTTGCCCCCCGTTGCCTTTGAGATCAGGGTATCCAATTCCAGGCCGAACAAACCTGCTGCAGAAAACGGAATGGTTTCCACTGACTTTTTTGATTCCGCATCTCCTTCCCAGGATTTTAGCCATAACGTTGTTCTTGCTGAAATAGATGCAGCCTGAATAGAAGAGGATACAGCCGCTGTGTTCTGGGCCGCCTCATAAAGGTACCCCGATGCCTCCTTCAAATGCAAAGCCAGGGGAAGTAAATCAGAGTCCTGTAAGGCCTCTGCCAGCTGGTCTGCCCATGTTTCCATGGCTCTAGCAACCCAAGCTGAAGCAAATGTGGGCCTAAAGGAAGAACCCGCAGCCGCAAATATAGATTTCAGCTGGGATTCCACTCTGCGGTCATTGACGTCCTGCAGAGATGCAGAACCTGGAGCTGGGAGTAAAGTGTGCTTGGCCAATCGGGCTATTGGAATATCCACTTTTGGAATACTCTCCCAGTGAACCACATCTTCCTCCTGCAATGGATACAAGGAAGAGAACCTTTTGGGAACCGAGAACCTCTTATCCAGCTGTTTCCAGGCTCCTTCTGCAATATCCTTAAGTTCTATGGAAGGGGGGAAACGAATAGCAGGCGGAATGTTTGGGGATTCCAGTAACTGGTTTAGTTTATCCAAACCCTTCACAAATGCTGCAGACCATGCCGGTTCTGTGGGAACAGGGGCCTGGTCTGTATGTAAAGAGGAAGGTCCTGGTATAGACGTTCCAATAGAACCTGTGGTAACAGGGAGGCCTAACTGTGTACTAGTATTATTAGCCACCGAAGTTGCCACAGTAGATAGCAATTGATTGGATTGAAAAACCATCTGTGCTAAAGAGGAAACCGACTGTGTCAGGGAGGTCACCCAGGCCAGTTCCTCCGTCAGTGGGGCTGAAATGTGCTGGGTTTGCGCATGGGGGACTCCTGTTTCGCAGACAGAGCAGAGCGCCAACGGGTCCTTCTGCCCACAAGGTAATTTTACACTACATTTAGAACATCTAAAATATTTTGCAATAGGGCCCTTTCCCTTATCTGTCATTTCTTAATAAAGGAAGACACACCAGACACACAGACCTAAATTGTTAAATTTAGCCGAGCAGAGAGAGATATAAATGTGTGGAGAGAATAGTGTAACAAGTAATCAACTAATCTAGATATAAAAGTTGTACTTGTAATTATCTTAAACACAAATAATACTTAAGCAAGTAGGAGAACTATAGTATAACCCCTACTAGCCCACTTTTACACAGCAATACAGAGTATGTGTTTAAGTAAATCAGATACTTAGCCCATAGGCCAAACAAGGGAGAAGTCCAACAGCAGTATCCTGGTGCCTACTCCCTCAGATCTGTTCTCTCTACCCGGGCTACTCCTTGGCGCCAGAAGACTGGGACAAACCATCTCTCTCTGGAAGGAGGTGGGAGCTCTATGTCCTAGCTCTTCCCCTTCAGTAATGCTGCCTCTGCAGCTGATTCTTTTTTTTTTGTTTCTCCGTATAAAGAAATGTGGCAGAGTAGTGGAGACCTCCTTGAGGTCTCTGCAGCGGATAATACCCGATGCCCCCTCCTATGCATGAGGGGGGATCCAGGTATAGCCCCCTTCTTAGCCACCAAAGTTCCGGAATCCAAGATGGCCACCGTAATATGAAATGTCCGATAACCGGCGCTCTATGCCTGCAGTGGCAGCGCCGGTTATCGGGGAGGCTCCAGGAGTGACAGCGGTCCGTGAGACCGCTTGTCACTCCAAATTCAGGCCGCTCTCATCTGACAGGGGAGTGCCTGCGCTGTTCTGCTGCGAGTGTGTTCTCTATAGTAGAACACACTCCAGCACTGCCATCTGTAAAAAGTTAAGAAATAAAATTAAATGAAATAAAATTACATGGAGTACTAAAAAACACTGCCCAACTCCGTGGGCACCTAAAAAATAAACTGAACAAGAGGGGGCAGGGGGATTGTAGAGGTGAGGGGTCTGTCGGCAGTACTAAAAGTTAACTAGTTAGGTGCCAACTCCCCAAGCTCCCTCCACAACCCATGGTAAGCAGTGTCCCACAGACTGGATGAAAGAGAAAATTAGGTTAGCTTTACTGTGTTGTTAGCTAGTCAAACCAGTGAGAAGAAATCACTGACTAACTTCAGAGACTGTATGACATAACAGTTACCAGGAAGAGGGCCAAAGAGTGAAAATTACTATGATCAGCAGGGCTACATTAGTCAAAAGAAATTAACAAGTAATTAAAATAAATGAAAAATTAAAGAAATAATTATGATAGAGAGATTGATATAGATATACACTTACATGCACTAATTCTGTTAACCCAGGTGCCTCAGGGACAGGATTACCCTGGAAACACTGCAGCATAACAGCATCCCATATTAAAACACACAGAGGTGTATCAAGCATTGTAATAGCTATGAGTTTAGCATGTCAAACTTACCTCACCAGGTCTCACTTTAATGAAAAAATTGCTGCGCTTGTAAGAAATTTTAAGAATCTTGGGCCAAGCAAACCGATTAATTCGGAGTCTGTCCTTATAGATGAGCAGTCCATTTGCACATACACCAAGCATGATATCCACACCTTCCGAGTCCTAACAGATAAAATAAATATTGACTGTAGATGTTAAAATGTAGATGTTAAAATTATAACACTGTAAAAAATTATGAACCACATGTGGATTCTAACATAATATTAAAGGAACTCCGTGGACAAAAATTTACATTTTGTATTTTATAAATTAAAAAAAAAAACACACAACAAATGTCCTTAAGTGGAAAAACAGATTAATAACTACAAGCAAAACTTTCCTTATAGCACGGAATTAGAAATCCTGCTCATGATTTTGTGGCAATCTGCTTCAGATCTGACAGATTTGGGGGTTCTCCAGCATTGCCTGTTTCTTTCTGGTTCTGGCACAATGGTGGGATGACTGTTAGGCTGAGTACACACTACGCAAAATTTCCCCGATACCCTTAATGATTTTACGAAAGAGTTTAAAAAAGAAAAAAAAAGAAAAGGAAAATAAAAAAAAGTCACGACCAGCATGCCGATTCAGGAGTACACACTAAGCACATTTTACACAATTTTTCTTTAGATCTGTGCTCATCTGTTATAACCATTGTTTGAAAAGATTGTGAGTCTGCACACTCTATAGAGATCTATGGACACTGCCTGTCATGAATGCATACACATTGCAGAATTGGAATGACATTGTTCCATCTCTGAACGACATTTTTTAGTCCAGTTTAAAAATCAAATGAAACAATACGATAATCGTTCATCGTTACTAATGCAATATTGGGCTGAAACGCTGTTTATAGTTTGATCGGCTGAAGACATAGTAGGGTGTATCCAGCCATATGCCTCTGTATTTTGACTTCCAAACAATTAGCATTTGCATTATTTAGCAGCTCTATTATTTGCGATAATTCTATTCCAAAAAAAAAATACCTGGCTCCAAAGTAAAAATCAAGGTTTAATGGGAAGTTGTTCAGGTCCTGTGGCAGTAAAACATCTGTGAACTACAAAACTAACATCCACTAATTGAAAACGGATTTAGGAAATCTTCTTTGAGAAAGCAGCTATTGCCGCCATTCAAGAATGCATGTATGAAATGACTGGAGTTATACTTGGCTAAATTTCTGTCATACTCTTTCACATCTCTTCAGCTGATACCATGTTAGGAGGGAGATGCTTCTCAAACTTACTAACTAAACAGGCAGAAATCGAGTGATCGTTTTGCAGACTTTTTGAGCACTGTGGAATTGGTAGTGTCGAACACAGGGCCAGTGACACAGACAGTGTATTTATCAATGTTTTGAGGTGTCAACAGGACACTCACAAAGATAAATGTTCCTACAGTAAGTGATAGGGGAGTTGGATGGGGATGTTTGTTACTTCAAAATGTGTAGGGTAGGGCAATATATATGTCATTACAGAAGTAAAAGGCAGATGTGTTACTAAAGAGGTAAGGGAGACCAAATATGTTACAGGGAAGGCGCATGGCTTACTTCCTATGTGACAAGACCACATTTACTACATGGAATGACCACTGCCTCAGTGAACAAAACATTTTTCTTCAAGTGCTCCTGTAAGTGCTGCCTTATCTATATCAAACAGTGCCAACACACACTATAAATACAAAATTACAAAAGTGGATACAAATATTAATGCTCCCACATGTTATGTTCATTTTATCGCTACCAACAAGCATTGTCCAATGCGATTATTGTGGTTTCAACGCACAAAAAGATTTAATAGCCAAATATAGCATGATGACAGCAAATCAAGATAATGCATAGACAATAAATCAAATCAAATATAATAAACAGGAAATTATAAACCAAATACATTACGCATGCGCATGAGCCCAGGTCTTTATCTTTCTAATCAGGAAGAGAGAGGGGGAGCTAAATGCCCAGGGAGCTTATATGCAGTTTCAGTTAACAAAAATAGTGATGATGCCACGAATATACAAAGAGAACACTAAGAGAGGTCTTCATTGGTCTAGGGTTAACAATGCTCCAGTAGACTGCTGGGTCATAGGTCAGTTTATTTAAACCTTTCATAAAGAAGGGGGTAACGCAGGGCCATCTTTTCCATTGGGCACGATGGGCAGCTGCCCGGGGGCCCCATGGGCAAGGGGGCCCCATAGGCATGGCTCTTAATGAGAATAAATAATCCTGCAAAAGAAAAAAACCTGCAAAAAAAAAAACCTTCAAGCGTCACTGAGCAAGTACATCTATCTATCTCTATATATCTATATCTGTATCTGTATACATCTATATCTATATCTATATCTAGGGGCCCCGGTGTAATGTTAAGATGGCCCTGGGGTAACTTACTTCAACTGTTGCCTATGTGTCTTCCCACAGAATAACCAGTTTAAACTGACCCATAAACTGCCTTCTGTTATACCTAATTGTCACCTCAGTTGTCCCCTGAAATGATTAGATTTGCTCAAAATAAAATGGGAAACCGAACTGGGGTTCTTTCTGATGAGAAGTGGAATATGGTGGAGGGAAGTAGACATGCCACATCTTGTCTTAGGTTTCAGCAGATCCATTTTTACATTGTAAAGAATATACTTAACACCAACAAAAATGCATGCAATGGGACTGCGCACCTCTTTCGAGTGCCCCAGGTGTGGTATCAGTGAGGGAACTTTTTGGCATCTTTTATGGTCATGCCCAGTTGTCCAGTCCTTCTGGACCCATGTGTGGGACTGCATCTCCTCCTCACTACCTGTAACCCTTTTGTTATGCCCCAAGATCTGTCTATTTGGTACTACATTAGAAGAAAATTTAAGTAAACCACACTTCAAATATATATTGACCTTAACCTCCCTGGCGAAGGTTATTATAGCTGGATGGGATGGATGGCGACTGAACCACCTGGTGTACATCACTGGAAATAATCTAGTTACTGAAGTATGGAGGCATGAGCGGTTCATGTATGAAAGTAGAAAGGCCATACATAAATACCATAAGATATGGCCCCACTGGTATGAATCAAGTTATGTTACCCACCCTCATCAGGATGATATGGTGGGTTTGGGGATTCACCAGGTGGATGGTTAACTCTCAGCCCTGTGCAGCTACAATTGATCTGACCTGGAGTGTAGTGAAAATATAATGAAGATACCATCACCCTAAACGTTCACTAGATATCACTGTATAATGTTTATAGCGACATAGGCAGAGATAGATGTTAGATAGATTAGATATTAAATATGTTATTTGTATGTTGTAACTAAAAAATCTCAATAAAAACACTTTATTAAAAAAGCTGACCAATAAACAAAGTACTTTTGAATATTAATCTCATATTGCTTGCAACTTGCGACCGCTAGATGCGATCACTATTCTGTAGAAACCGGGTTAATACTGGTGAAATAGGCTTTAATATGAGACCAAAAACTCTTTACCTTTTAGAGGACCTTAAATACCTTTTACTATAATATTATGTATAAATATCCTTTAATGTATTTTACTAATAAATTAATGTGAATTGGAGCCTTAATAAATGTGTATTATTTACAAGTATAAGTGAATGTAATTGTGTGTGTTAATCCGTGCGATTGCGTCACTACTTATGGCGTACTAATCGCAAGGTAAAACTATCAATTTAGCTTACTTCATCCAATTATTTGACTTCCACACACTCTAATATGTTAATTTCCATTAACATATTAGATATGTTAATGTGTTAATGAAAATTAACCTCTATACAACCAATTCATGTGAGTGAGAAAATTAGTTAGTAAAAAAAAGGACCATAATGTACATAACATACTGTAACAAACTTACTGAAAACAATTTTTATACAAAAAAAAAAAAATGAATTAGTCAATTTGTATAAGCAAAAAAATTGTGTACATTATGAGTGACCGTTCTTTCCCCATACAAACTCTCCTGGATAAATATCCCAATGATGTGGCTGCAGATGAAGGTTTATAAACAAAATAAAAACATCAAACTACATACTTGCCAACGCCCGGAAACTTGGGCGTGACTGGAGGGCGGGGCGAGGCCATTCGTGTCATTTTGGCCCCGCCCCCTGTCGCGGGACCAAAATGAGGCGATTGGCCTCGCCCCGCCACCTGCCGCCCTCCAAAATGGCGTGATTCTCGGTGAAACCTGGGATGCGGGAGAAATGCCAGCTCGCCCGGGAGCCTGACCTGAATTTCAGGAGTCTCCCGGACTTTCCGGGAGAGTTGGCAAGTATGCAATATGATAGTGTTGCATGTCTGGATGCTTGAATATTCCACCATGTGACTACTCAAAACAAGTACTTTAATTACTTTCACAAAGTGTAATTAGTATCACACCAATGTAATCCCAATTGAATAGTGCATTGGTTGCGTAGATATTCATTTTAGTTAACTTACTAGGGTGGTCAATATTTAATTGTACATTTTAACAATATTTGAAGAATGATATAACTGCAAAAGGTTTCTCTAGAAAATTCTACATATTTAAGCAAGTTCTACTGCAGCCCCTTTATACACACACTGGTCCTTGGAGCAAAAAAATTGCAGTGCTGGACTAAACAATAGAGTTATCAAAGGTGGTTCCCTTTAAGAAGTACCCATGCAGTTCAATCAACATCCCTTTGGAAGTCTGAAGAGCCATCCAGTGTGATCTTTGAAAAGGTTTCGATGAGATCAGTGTTGTTTTTAAGGTAGCCACACATGGGATGAAAAAGTGTTAAAACTGGACAAAATATGTACTGCTGCAGATATTGCATGGGTGTCACCATTATTCCTGTCTAACTCTCCCAAAAACTACATCTTACATCCAGCATTTTCTGATGACTCAAACATATTCCAATATTTAGGACTAGTTTTGCTTTTAAATGTGATGTGATTTACTGGTATGTTAAAAATAGCATGTTACATGTTAGACCACTTATGATATAAAACAAATGAAACCTAACTTTTGAAGTACCTAGTACAGTCAGATTAAAAGTACTGTATGCTTCTTCTTGTAGTTTTAACATTACTAATTCGTAAAAGGGTTTAGGTAGCTTTGGATAGTTTTTATGTAAAAATAGATCAGAAGCTAGTTTTAAGCCAAAATAGAAAGAATGCGTCACTAAATAGGGCAACAGTTGATTTTGTTTTGAGAGAGAAACCCAATCTACAGCTAGATACCTCTGGTGCTTTCTCAGAAACTACTGATTTACTCTTTATGGTGGATTTCAGACAGGAAAATACAAATATTATTATTATTAATATTTATTTATAAGGCGCCACAAGGCATCCGCAGCGCCGTACAGAGACAAACAAAATCACAATACAATGGGAGACAGCACAGTACAGTAAACACAGCAACTCAGTATGCTCAATGCACAGCTAGAGAGGGCGGGGAAGGGGGAGGGAGGATCCGCAAACGACGGGGCCCAAGAAGGAGGGAGCGGAAGACAGGGAGACCCCCAGGGGGGAGGAGGGAGCGAGAGTGGATGTGGGGTGGAGGACCCTCGAGGAGGAGGGCTAAGTAGCTGGAGAGCAGAGTTAGAAGTGGTGGAAACAGGAGGAGAGATGGCCCTGCTCAGAGGAGCGTACAATCTAAGGGGAGGGGTGGACAGAAAAGAAAAAGGTGGGTTTTTAGGGCCCGTTTGAAGCTGGACAGATTAGGGGAAGTTCTGATGGAGGGAGGGAGCTTGTTCCAGTGGAGTGGGGCAGCGCGGGCGAAGTTTTAGATATGCGCGTGGGAGGAGGTTATAAGGGGGGGAAGAGAGGCGACGGTCAGAGGCAGAACGGAGAGGGCGGGATGGAGCATGAATAGAGAGGAGGGTGGAGATGTAGGGCGCAGTGGAGTTGGCGAGGGCCTTGTAGGTGAGTGTGAGGAGCTTAAAGAGGATTCTGAAGGGGAATGGGAGCCAGTGAAGGGCTAGGTAGAGGGGGGAGACAAAAGAGGAGCGGCGAGAGAGGAAAATAAGCCTAGCTGCAGCGTTAAGGACAGATCGAAGGGGATCGAGATGAGAGTGGGGGAAGCCAGTGAGGAGGAGGTTGCAGTAGTCCAGGCGGGAGATGATCAGAGAGTGGATAAGGCATTTGGTGGCATCTTGGGAGAGGAAGGGCCGGATGCAAGCGATGTTGCGCAGCTGGAAGCGGCAGGATTTAGCAAGAGAGAGGATGTGGGTGCCAAAGGAGAGAGAGGAGTCGAGGATGACACCAAGGCAGCGAAGTTGTGGGACAGGGGAGATAGAGGTGTTGTCGACAGTGATGGAGAGGTCAGAAGGGAATGGGGTATGAGAGGGAGGAAAAACTATGAGCTCAGTTTTGGCAAGGTTAAGTTTGAGGAATCGAGAGGACATCCAGGAGGAGATGGCAGAGAGGCAGGTGGACACCCTAGAGAGGAGGGAGGGAGAAAGATCAGGAGAGGAGAGGTATAGTTGAGTGTCGTCAGCGTAAAGGTGGTAGCTGAAGCCGAAGGAGCTGATGAGTTCACCCAGGGAGGAGGTGTATAGAGAGAAGAGTAAGGGTCCCAGAACAGAGCCCTGAGGGACCCCGACTAGAAGGGTGGATGGGGGGGGAGAGAGACCCAGAGGTGGTGACAGAGAAGGAACGGTGAGTAAGGTAAGAGGTGAACCAGGACAGGACTGGGCCGGAGAGGCCGAAAGACTGGAGGGTGTGAAGGAGGAGGGGGTGGTCAACGGTGTCAAAGGCTGCAGAGAGGTCAAGGAGGATGAGAAGGGAGAAGTGGCCCCTGGCTTTTGCAGAGAGGAGGTCATTGGTGACTTTAGCCAGGGCAGTTTCAGTGGAGTGGAGGGGGCGGAAACCAGACTGGAGAGGATCAAGGAGGGAGTATTCAGAAAGGTAGGAGGTGAGACGGCTGCAGACGAGCCTCTCGAGAATTTTGGAGGCAAAAGGGAGAAGAGATATGGGGCGATAGTTCGAGAGAGAAGTGGGGTCGAGATTAGGTTTCTTAAGAATGGGGGATACGAGAACATGTTTGAAGGAGGAGGGGAAGATGCCAGTGGAGAGGGAGAGATTAAAGAGGTGAGCGAGGTGGGAGCAGGTGGTGGGGGAAAGGGAGCGAAGAAGGTGGGAGGGGATGGGATCCAGGGGGCAGGTAGTGGGGGGGGGGGGGGATAAAATGAGAGAGTGGACTTCCTCGCCGGTGGTGGGACAGAAGGAGTGGAGGGGAAGGTGGTTGGGGGGGGGGGGGGGGGGGACGACGACAGAAGAGTGAGAGGGGTGGAAGAGAGAGTGGAGGAGGAGATTTCAAGTCGGATGGCCTCGATTTTAGAGGAGAAGAAGGAGGCGAAATCAGAGGCAGTCAGGGAGGAAGGGGTTTGGGGAGGGGAGGGGGCCAAGAGAGTACTGAAGGTGGCAAAGAGGCGGCGGGGGTTAGAGGACTGGGAAGAGATGAGGGATTTAAAGAAAGATTGTTTAGCGAGTGAGAGGGCAGAGCTGTAGGATGAAAGGATGAATTTAAAGTGGAGGAAGTCAGCCAGGGAGCGGGATTTTCTCCAGTGACGTTCGGCGGAACGGGAGCATTTTTGGAGGAAGCGGGTAAATTTGGAGTGCCAGGGTTGGGGTTTGGAGCAGCGGGGGTGGACGGAGTGGGCAGGGGCGACCGCGTCCAGAGCGGAGGTGAGGGTGTGATTGTAGAGGGAGACCGCCTGGTTGGGGCAGGCCTGGGAGGAAAGGGGAGAAAGAAGGGTATCGAGAGAGGAGTACAGAGAGGCAGGGTCAAGAGCATCGAGGTTGCGTATGGACAGAGTAGGTTTGGGCAGGGGGAGGGGAGCAGGAGAAGAGGAGAGAGAGAAGGAGAGAAGATGGTGGTCGGATAGAGGAAAGGGAGAGATGGAGAAGTCGGAGAGATTACATAGGTAGGAGAAGACAAGATCAAGGGAGTGACCAAGGCAGTGGGTAGAGGAGGAGGTCCATTGGGTGAGACCAAGGGAGGAAGAGAGGGTGAGCAGTTTGCTGGAAGCAGGGTAGGTGGGGTTGTCGATGGGGATATTAAAGTCACCGAGAATGATCGAGGGGAGATCGGAGGAGAGGTAGTGAGGAAGCCAGCTAGCAAAGTTGTCAAGGAAGAGGGAGGTGGGGCCAGGGGGGCGGTAGATGACAGTGACGCGGAGATGGATGGGGTAGAAGAGGCGGATGGAGTGAGCTTCAAAAGAGGAGAAGGAGAGGGAGGGTTCAGGGGGAATGACACGAAAAGTACAGGTGGAGGAGAGGAGGCCAACTCCACCGCCAGGGCGGGCACCAGGCCTGGCGGAGTGGGTGAAGGAGAGGCCACCATAGGAGAGGGCAGCGGGGGAAGTAGTATCAGAATCGGAGAGCCAGGTTTCAGTAACGGCAAGAAGGTTAAAGGAGTTGGATAGAAAGAGGTCGTGGATAGCAGTCAGCTTGTTGCGGACGGATCTGGCATTCCAGAGGGCACAGAAGAAAGGGGGAGAGGAGAGGGGGGAAATGGGGATGAGGTTAGCAAGATGAGCAGCGCGCGGGGGATGGCGGGGAGGAACGGGAGAGGTAGGGCGGGGGGAGAGTATGGGTATGTAGTGAGAGCGGGGAGGCATAGTAGGGAGAGAGAGTAACAGAACAGTGAGATAGTGGGGACAGTGAAAAACAGGTAAGAACAAAGGCAGGAAGACAATGAAAAGGTGGAAGATAATAACGAATTAGGGTGTGGAGGGCATGGAACAACAGTACAGTGAGATAATAAGGACAATGAAGACAGGTAAGAATGATAGCAGAACAGTAAGATAGTAAGGACAGCGGATAACAGGTAAGAATAAGCAGGGAGACAATAGCAAGATGGAGGACAATAACCAATTAGGGCATGGAAGGCAAAGAATAATAGAAGGAGAGGTAATAAGGACAATGGAAATAGGCAAGAATAATAACAGGTAAAACTAGTTGCTGGTAAATATAAAATCAGGAAAACCAAGATAAAGGCATATAAATAGTAGAATAATAACAGGTAAAAAGTAGAAACTTGTAAATGTACAATCAGGAAAAACAAAATAATGGCATATAAAATAATGTTTTATATGCAGTTAAGCCAGGGATTAAGCAGGAGAAGGGTTAACTGACAAGCCGGGTCGGTACACAGTAGATCAGTTGATGTAGATAAGCCAGGGACTCAGCAGGAGAAGGGTTAATTGACAAGCCGGGTCGGTACACAGTAGATCAGTTGATGCAGATAAGCCAGGGATTCAGCAGGAGAAGGGTTAACTGACAAGCCGGGTCGGTACACAGTAGATCAGTTGATGCAGATAAGCCAGGGATTCAGCAGGAGAAGGGTTAATTGACAAGCCGGGTCGGTACACAGTAGATCAGTTGATACAGATAAGCCAGGGACTCAGCAGGAGAAGGGTTAATTGACAAGCCGGGTCGGTACACAGTAGATCAGTTGATGCAGATAAGCCAGGGATTCAGCAGGAGAAGGGTTAATTGACAAGCCGGGTCGGTACACAGTAGATCAGTTGATGCAGATAAGCCAGGGATTCAGCAGGAGAAGGGTTAACTGACAAGCCGGGTCGGTACACAGTAGATCAGTTGGTGCAGATAAGCCAGTGATTCAGCAGGAGAAGGGTTAACTGACAAGCCGGGTCGGTACACAGTAGATCAGTTGGTGCAGATAAACCAGGGATTCAGCAGGAGAAGGGCCAACTGACAAACCGGGGTTCGGTACACAGTAGGTCAGTTGATGCAGATAAGCCAGGGATAGATGGTATGGCCTTGTCTTTGGAGTGATGATGACACTCCTTTGTACCCCCACAATAATTTCCCACTGTCTTCACAAGTTTTTAGATGTTTTATAATTGTGGACAGATAATTGTGTGGGAGGAAAGACACAGAGCTGATCTAACGTGCAGCCTTCTCCAACTGCCGCCCGCATGCAACAATTGCAAAAAATCAAATATTACATTATGCAATGGCATGAAGCAGAAATAATTGTTAGGGAACCTAAAGCTGGCAGTGGAATGGCACACATGCCAAATGGCTTGATCTAAAGAAAAAAAAAAATTAACTTCTGTGTATATATATTCACCTTGTGCTTCCTTACAGTTTAGGGTCAGCTGATTATTTAATCACACACCATTGTAGAAAATCAGTAAAGCAATCTGACTTTCTTCCGAGAAGGATCAAGTCTGTATGTGACCATGAACTGTACAGTAGGCCAACTTCGTCAAAAACTTGCTAGTCAACATTGAACATTCTTACATTTACAGTCATAGTTCGCAAGCTGAAAAAAAACTCTAAGAAGTTTAGGATCAAATTAAAAGTTCTAGCTAAAAAAAAAAGTAGCATTCAATCCATCTTTAAAGTCATTTAAAGAATCAGTCATTACTACTCCTATTGGCAGAGAACTACATAATCTGACTGCTCTTCGGGTGAATAACCTTTTTCTATGCAGATTGTGAAAGTATTTTCCCATGCACAATCCTGGTAATGAAAAGCTCACAAGATAAATCTGTGCATTGACCTCAGAGATCTACACATATATAATAGATCAAGACACCTAAAGGTTTGCCAACATAAGTGTTCAAATCAATGCACTCAGTTAAAGCCTGCTAAATGCCCTTTCCAAAAAAAAAAAAAACCCATGATGTAAGCGAACACAAACTTTGTGACCAGCATTCCATTCGAGTCAATTTAGATGCTACCTACAGTAACCATGTGCATTGATGGTCTGAATACAGAGTACAAACTGCAGGAAGGCTTTGAGAACATGCCTTGAAAGTTCCTAATAAGTGAGGACAAAAGTACAAAGTTCCCATTAACAGGCCTTGTTTTCTGCCGAAGAATCATTTTATCCAATTTAAACAAGCCCAATTTGTCCAATGTGCTATTATAATGCAAACCCTCCATTTTCAGATTTAATATGGCTGTGTGCCTCTGAACTCTCTAAACCTCCAATATGTCCTTCTTGTACCCCACCCCAGTAAACAAAACTGTACCTGTATCTCAGATGTGGCTTGAGTGATGTATGCCACACTACATATATCCTAGAATAGATGTCAATGTAAGAACAAAAATCATGAAGTACCTTAGCATGATGCAGATCCACGCCATACATTGACAACTTCTTGGCATTTTCTAAGAAATGAGTATCTGCTTGTGCCGGTGTGAGCCCTCTAAATAGGGGGAAAATGCAAAGTATCACCAAGATAATAGTCATCACAATCATTTTCAATATCCGTTTACTTCAAAAGGCACAAATATTTCCAAAAATTATTCAAGCATATTTTCAATGTACTATTTAAGCTGACCACATGATGCAAAATTAGGCAACCTGCATGATACCACATGCATATATATGTGGACTTAATTTCCAAAGGAAGTTTTGTTCCTATACTCCTTTATTCTACAGTTGAAAACAAGAGAAGCAGGAATTTGTAATTTACTCTATATAAAAAAAAAAAGAAGCCCAACTTCAACTTTCCCTGTACAGATGTTCTGTCACCTAGAGTGAACATTCAACTATGAAAGAGAAAATGAGATGATGTTATATTAAGTGACAGGAGTGGTGATCACCTATGCCTTTACCAGAACAATATGGTGTGAACTTATCAGCTATACAAATCCACTTACCAGTCCTATATAAAAATGAATGTCTAGGAAGTGGTTCTATTTCTTTTGCTACTGGTATTGAGAACTGCGAAAATGTACCAAGCTATTAGGCCGGAGGATGCCAATGTGTGTCAGGGGAGGGATGTTCCAAGCTTGGCCAAACTCCAGGCACATCTAGCTCAGTATATTAAAAGTCCAGTACCTTCAGCATTTAGCAACTGTGAATGGTCTATGTACATATTCACATAGAGCTGGCAGGTACACTTAAAAGGGCTTCTTCACCCATACCCATTAAATGACCCCGTCCCTTTAAAGAGATAGCTTCACCCTCACCTAAAACTTAAAAATAATTTTTAGTGTAGCAAAAGAGCAGAGGAACCTTCAGGATGACACCTGACAGATTACAGGACTGCCGCAATACAGGTCAAAGTTTGCGTTTTATTATGACTTGGGGAAACTCTACCCTACAACGAAATTTTAGGTTTTCCTACAAGTCTTTATCCCTTCATTTGTAAAACTGGTTTACTCTCCTTACAGAAAACGCTACATTCTGTATAGTTCATTTCTGGCTACAGAGGTGACAGCCATTGGAGGATAAGATCTTACATACTGAATGTTGTTATTAAAGACAATCAGTCTAGTCCAGTGGTTCCCAAACTTTTGCAGTTCACGGCACCCTTAGAGTCTCCAAATTTTTTCAAGGCACCCCTCCAAAATAATTACTGAGCAGTCCTGTTTTAGAAGTAGTTGGGTCAAAAAATTGTAATAAGTATTTAAGTACTTATGTATAAGCATTTACGATGTATGATCCTGAATGAATATAGCACATTTATTATTATTATGCTTTAATGTAATCTTGTAAATTCCGTCATTTAATTCCGATATGTATGCGATTGTTTTTCTTTTCTTTTTGTTGTTTAGTATGTTTATATCTTAAAAAATTTCAATAAAAATACTGGATTTAAAAAAAAATAAATAAGTATTTAAGTCACGACAGATATACTTATTTAGTTGTATGCAAAAATGCCCCTCTGCATACAGGCACACTGCCCTCTCTCACGCTGTCCTCCGCCCCCCTCCTCTGCCCTCTGCCCCCCTCCTCCTCTGTCATCTGCCCTCCTCCTCTGCCCCGCGCCAGCTATAGAAAAAAAGAAAGCAAACAGAAACTTACCAATCCGCGCGGCGCTAGGACCCTGCAGCCTCCTCTCGCGCGCAGCTGTCACGGACGTCGATATTCAGTGACAGCTGTGGGAGAGAGGAGGCTGCAGGGTCCCGGCGCCGCGCGGATTGGTAAGTTTCTGTTTGCTTTCTTTTTTCTAGGGCTGGCCGGCGGCACCCCAGTGACAGCGCCGCGGCACCCCTGGGAGCCGCGGCGCACACTTTGGGAACCGCCGTTCTAGTCAATATTACACACTATTGACAAACATCCACAGACCTGTGTGTTTTATGCAGTTCCACAACTTTTTCCTCCAGTTCCTTTGTCTGATTTGGTGCAAACTGAAAATCACTGATGTAGTCAGTGCTGTGTTCATCTGCATCATAATCCCCCAACTCAGCCTGCAGCATGAGGGAGCCAAGAACTGCATGTGTCACAAACGAACAAGGCAGACGTCCAGAAGCGATATCCTGACGGAGCTGAAGGCAAAGGAAATATCTGCGGAAACATTTCACGAAAGTGAATGAAAATACCCAGTAGATTATTAAAGAAAAATCACATTATATCTTTATAGTCCATTCTTAAAAGTGGTTCTCTCATTTAAAATGGTATATAGTCCAAGTCTTCCTGCTCTCCAAAACAGGGACTTAACCAGTGCTGAAAATGACCAGCAGAGGTCTTGAGTGCCAGGATCCTGCTTAATAAAATGAGGGGTGGGTGTCTCAAAGGAGAGGTCTCCGAAGTAGAAGAATTTGGGTGGTGAGGCTAAAAACAACTTAAAGTGGGAAAACTAATAATTTAATAACTTCAAAGTTAATTAGAAAAATGTATTTTAATGTGGAAAATATTACTGGAAAAAGTGTACACATACACGGTTTGAAACTTCTTAAAAACAAAGCAAAATATGCTCTGTATAATGTACAAAATGTATGAAACTATTATTAGTGTGCTCAAGTCATTGTTGCAGAGAGCAAAAAGTTTGGAATTACGAAGAAATCTATCAGTTTTTAAAAGAATTGATAATTATTTTATCAAGGTACCATTAAACTGATTTAAAAATGTGGTTACTACATTACGAATGTTGCAAATGACTATTGTGACTTGAAATTACTGATTTAGTACTCACATATGACAGCAAAGCCCCATTTTCAGCAACAATTACTCTAGGGTCCTAATTGTGAGTTCAAAAATGCGTCTCTCATCCACACTCATTACATCCTCCCATTCCCGATTTCAGGACTTTTTCCGGGCTGCACCTACTCTATGGAATGGTCTCCCTCGCACAATAAGACTCCTCTAGTCTACAAGCTTTCAAGCATTCTCTGAAAACCCACCTCTTCAGACAAGCTTATAATATTCCTCAACCACCCTCTTCACCTCAGTGCATTACCCTATTACCATCTGTTATACAACTACCCCTTGATCACCATTGTTGTGTGACAGGATCATTTAGCTTATGAGTCACTTTTACCTTTGCAGTCTGGCTGGGCCGACTGCAAATGTAGAATTAACCTCATGTGTCAAACTCCCATTGTCCAATAAATTGTAAGCTTGCGAGCAGGGCCTTCTCACCTCTTTGTCTGTTGTACCCAGTTTGTTTTATTAGTGAATTATGTCTGCCCCCAATTGTAAAGCGCTACGGAATATCTTGGCGCTATATAAATAAATGATGATGATGATGATGATCATGATTATGAAAAATGGCCAAACAAAAGCCTTTTTCAAGAAATGTGTGTCTACTGATTTGAGAAATTATTGCTATTCCATGTGTCACATTTCCAAGAAATTGAAGATTTTCTACAAGGTGAAGAAATGGACAAACTGGATCTAATTAGGATATAAAATGAAGTGGAATGAACAACTGCACAAGAAGATGGGTACAGTCAGCAGTTTGAAAAACAAAGGCATTACAGGTCCTAGGCTGAAGACTTCCGTAAATAGTACATATCAAATAATATTGTCAATTGCAAAAGTAAAAAGTCAGGTCAACGGAGCTGCATAGTCTCAAAGATCCGTGGTATTCTCAGTGCTCTGTGGCAGAGAGCCCAAAAACCTAGGATATTTGGGGACTCTCCTTCCCTACACAGTCCCCTCGATGCAGAATTAAGTGGCAGTCTATCAAGGGGGTGCATAGATTAAAATTTTGGCCTGGTTTCCAGCTTACACAGTATTCATTACTATCAGGACCTACATGTCTCAGACATTCCAGTACTCAGAGAAAGTTTGGGACGATCTTGTTCCATCAGAAGCTGCTTCCGGTACAGATCTTCTAGTTCCTCCTGGGATCGAACCTCTGAAGGAGTGCGGTGCTGTGTCACTTTTGACACAGCACCGTTATGCATACCCCATGGGACTTGGATTGCAGAGCTGCCTGTGTGTAGTGCATCCACCTCTGGGGTCTGGTCGGCATAGGGTTTCAGTGGTTCAGCCTCCAGTAATTGGCTGAGAATCGCTGTAGCTGGAGGCTCAATTTACTTTAAAATTGCTAACATTTACCGGATTTCACTAAACCTGCCAATCCTGCTTCCCGCAAAGAGGCGTCACCATCTTTAGTCCATTGTGACTCCCTCCATTTTAACTGGGCCCGAGGAAAGGCTTACCCGCAATATTTAAGCAACAGACGCCTTCCCACTCTCCGTGGGAACCACTTTCCACAATTTGCCCGTTAATATAGACTCTTACTGCAGTGGAAGGTCAAGGATACTTAGATTGCGTCACCAATCTCCAGGAGTCTGCATCGCGTCAAGCCACGGAGCTAAAGAAGCTGCAGGCTAGAGTAGATTATTTTGACAACAGGGGCAAACGCAACAATCTTCGTATACAATGTATGCCCTCTGGGATTCCCCCTCATGGTATCAGATGTCCTCAGAGAAATCTTTAATGAAGTCCTGGAACAGGATTCAAATGCCCAAATTGTACTCGACAGGGCACAGAGAGCTCTTCATCCCAGAGGCCTCAATTCTGAACAACCAAGGTACATTATATGTAGACTTTATTATCATTCCCAGAAATAAGAGAGATTCTGGGGAAAGTGAGGTCTTTGGATGTGATCTTGACAATGACAGGATTCAGGTGTTCCAGGATCTCTCTTGGCAAACCCTGCAACACCGGAGAAATCTAAAGCCGCTCACAGAAGAGCTGCAGAAGTACAACATCAAATACCAGTGGGGCTTCCCATTCAGCTTACAAGACTCAAGCAACGGCAAACAAGCTCTTCTAAAGAATCCTTCTGAATTTGATCAGTTCTGATCAACTTTGGATCTTTGAAAATCACTCTTCAGGATTGGCAACAATGGTCTACCCGTTTGATGCCTCTTACACTTCTGCTACAGGAGTGGTGGCAGAATGTGAGAAATCTAAACCGCTCCAAGGCGCTTTCATGTGGAAACCCAATGAACAGCATCTGACCTCTGCTTACTTGTTGGTCCTGGACTTTCTTGTCCAGCGGAGCATGAGGATGACATCTCCAGGTCATACAAGATACGTTTTGAGCCCAGATCTCATTTTATTTCAGTTAGAAATCCTTATCCTAATTTGTTCTTTTTTTATTATGTTATGTCTTGTAGAATCCTGAGTGGTTTGTTTTAATATATCCAGCTACCGGCTTAATGTGGTCTAATATGAAACGTTCTCTTAAACAGGTTTCATCATAATTTACGCTGGTTAGTGTAAAATCACAAGGTTAAATCAATGCTTTCGAATATGGATCATTAGGCAGACAGTGGTCTTACTTGTGACTATGTGCTGCCTCCCGCAATATTCCTCTCTTGGGGCCCAGTCAGTCACATTTCATGTCCGGCAGTGTTGATTCTTAACCTTCTAATCTTTTTGACTTTTTATGTTTCATGGTGTTGCTATAAAAGACTTGTTTGTAGTATTTTACTATGCTACTTATTCTCCATAGCTCCAGTTCCCAGGGTATATTACACTTGGTTCACTGTATATTCTCTATTACTATTTAGTTATCTAGCTATTGGTAATCTAACCCACAAGTTTTTAGCACTATTTAAGTAGTGGAAGTTGATGTCAGGGTACCTTTTGGCAAAACCACCAATTTGTTTCTACCTAGACATGGGAAGGGCTTTTCCCCATGATGCTTAAGTGCGGTGTTCTACTGCTATGTTACGGTTTGTCATTGATCTGCTTTGCTTCAATTGATTCTGTTTAAATCTCTTGTCCTTCTTTCCCCTTCCTCCTTTTTTTGAATCCTCAGAATACGACTGCTTTTATACTCTTTGGAACATATCATGTAATACAACCATGGTAGCTACCCAGATTCCCTGCCCAATTTAGAAAACTCTCAAGCTCTGCTTAATCAACGCTAAAAGTCTTAATTTCCCTAAAAAAAAGATCTACATGCCTTCTTCATGGAGGAGATAGATGTGGTTTTTAACCAGGAGACACACTTTAAGCTAGATGCTGCCCCTTTCTTAGCAGTAGACATTATCCACATTCCTACTATGGTAATAACACTAATGGGAAAAATAATTGTGTAGCCAATTGTCTCTAGGCTCCTGAATTACTGAAGTAATACACCACTCTTTTGGGGGCAGGGATGGGATAGGCGTCTCTACATGAAATGTACAATTTATCACCATTGGTACTTTACGCTCCCAACCAGGGCCAGGCAGCTTTCTTGTCTGACTCTGGAGATGCTGCAAAGTCATGTGCAAAGCATTGTTGTGATATAACCTGGGCAATGGAACCTCTAGACACCTCTGGTGGCACCCAGAGACATCCACAACGAGTGCAGACAGGTAAGACTTATCTCTTTCACTACTTCAAATTGGCAGACTCCTGGCTTCCCCTGCATCCATACGACCAAGACTAAACCTTCTCCTTTCTCCACTCTGCCTACTCTGAGAAGTGTTCATCAGTCATAGATACTTAAATTTGGTAACGGATGCAAGCCTCTCCATGTCTAGTTCAGACCGTTTTATAGTTTTCACAGCAATCTGGCTTAGATGGACAGAATTTAAAGATTCCCCCGAGTTCCACTCCCTGATAGAGGAGCAGGACATTCTAGGCTCCTGTGAGTTCCAGATTTGGCTACCATCTTGTTGGCTGACAGGCATTGGCCGGTCTCTTACTACTACACTATGTTTTTAATTTGCATACATAAAACACTCCTTGAGCATACCCCTGAGGATCACAAACTATTCTAAGTATACTTCTAAGCTATGAATAAACTATTTGATGATGAAACAGGGAGCCAGAGTACAGTCTTTGATATGCTGATCAGCAAAATTGCCAGGTCTCAACCCTAAATGAGCTCTTGTGGGATGGGCTTGATCAAATTATCAGGGAAAATGCCCCAATAAGCCAGTCGCACCATGGGAGGAGCTACAGAAGTTGTGGGTACGAATTTTCCATGAATATCTTTAAAAACTGACAGCTAGAATGCCAACTGCCTGCAAAATTGTAATCGCTGCAAATGGGGGGATTCTTTGATTAATGTAAAGTTTGAAGAAAAGAACAGTTAAATTAAATAGTAAGTTATTATATTGTCAATTAACTATAATTTCAGATCAACTTAATGATACCTTCATAATGCAGATTTTACTAACTTCCCCACTCTGGTGGTCTACAACGAGGTTATGCAACTAGTGAAGAGAAGAGCCCAAAAGCAATTTTTAGTGTTGCGTTTTGTGCAAATTTCAGCAGCTTTGAATAAAACTGTTTCCATTGATTCAAGTACAAATTTACTTCAAATTTCTGTATCCACGGATGTCTTGATTCATCAACATACAACATGCCTGTCTATCTCTTCTTCTGAAGGACAGATCTATGCTTTGGATAAGCCTAAGCATTAACAGTATAAAACTGCAAAAAACTGTAATAAAGGCCCATATTCTATACATAATGTGGTTTTATACACCCATTTAAAGCCCTTAAATATTTTAACGCTACACTATCCACCTGTTAAAAAAAAAAAAGAGGGGGGCGTGGCTTGGACGCCAAAGTGAGAGGACACGTTCTTGTGGAGCTCCCGTAACATCTCCCAATAACGGTCCAAATTTACTCCCTAAGACCCGTTTTTTTGTCTCCTCAGAGAGCCTCTAGAAAACCCTCCTCAACCGGAGGGAACACTCTCACCTGCTCCGGCCCTGCCAGCTGCCGTGTAGCGATCCCCGCTGTCTCCGTTGGACCTTGCTGCCCGGGCGGGCACCTGCTTCGGAGGCTCTCTCTCCTGCAGCCCAGGGGGTGCTGTCCCCCCCCCCCAGCGTCTGCTCCGCCGCTCTGCCGGTGCGTTGTCCTGCCAACCCGGAGAACTCCCGCCTATCCGGCGCCGCCCAGCGGCTTCAGCCCAGCTCCGGCGACGCTGTCGGTCTGGAGTGCTGCTCCTGAGGGCTTCCCGGCTCACGTCCTGTGAAGCGCCTGCCGACGAATCCCCACTCGGGGTCCCGGCCACGCTGATCCGGAAGTCGCGGCCACCATTGTCACCTTCACTTCCGGAATTCAACAGGAAGAGGTGCATGCTGGGAAGGAGGAGGAACTCAGAGAGGAGTGAGAAGCGACGGACGCACTCCCCTTTGTGGTGACCCGTTTACCTGCTCCAACAGCCTGTCGTTTTTAGTTTTTTTGTTTTGTTTTTTTTTTTGTTTGTCCTACAAGCCCACTGGCCGCCTCTGATCTAGGGACCCGCTTGCCCTATGCTGTATCCGGGTGAGTGCCTGGTGTTTCTGACCCCCGCACTGTCTAGTCTCCCTACACGCTTTCTGAACTGCTGTAGTAGGAGTCCCCCAAGCATTGGTGGTCACAGCCGTACCCACCTCTTGTTGGGTTTCTAAGTCAGGTGTTGGTGACCATAGAGGAGTCTTTGATCCCTCTCAACCGCTGTATACTGCAAGTCACCACATAGAAGCCCATCGCACTCCAGCCCCACAGTAAAATTTGTTGGTAGGCTCTCCTGGAGTCATATCAGAGTCGCCAGACCATCCAGAGAGAAAACTAACACCGGGACACCAGGGTAGATACTACCCCTCTACTTATTTGCCCCACAACTTATTATGTCCACTTAACCCATATGGGTATGTTCCCCGCCCGTCTGCCTCATATTCAACATTAGCAAATGGTTTCCCAGAGATTCTGCACTTAACATGAATAAATCGACGGGTAAAGGCCGCAAAGGCGCACCAGTTGAGATAACTCAGCACTTCTCCCGTCAGGACAAAGCACATACTTCATCTTCTCCTAACTCATCTTCGGAGTCCCAGAGCGACTGAGACCCTCCTACCACTGCTTCTACCTCAACCAAGGCGGACTTTGCTGAATTACGAAATTTAATCGTGGAGCGCACAAACGCCTTTTCCGTTGATCTTCAGAAGGCTATAGGCGATCTCAAAACAGAAATGGTTGCAATCTCCAAAAGAACCTCGGTTCTGGAAAACAAGATGGCGTCGTCTCTTACATTCCAAAATGTAGCCTCAAAAGATATAGACTTCCTGCTAAAGGACAACGATTTCATGAGGGACAAGCTGGAAGATGTCGAGAACAGGGAACGTCGCAATAATCTCAGATTACGCAACATCCCTGAATCAGTGGAACCTACGGATCTGGAGGACTATGTGAGTAGGTTCTTCTCTTCTCTGGACTCTGCCTTATCCAATCACCCAATGCAGATCGAACGGGTCCATAGGGCCTTGAGACCACGCCCGAAAGATACCGAACCCCCTCGTGACGTGATATTGAGACTACTATCCTTTAAGACCAAGGAACTTATTACCAAAGCGGTTCGGAAGGGTCCCGTATCCAAGTCTTTCAAGATCTCGCCCCTTCAACGATAGCCAAGAGACGCGACCTCAGGGAGGTTACCAGCATCCTCAGAGAAAACGGATACAAATACCGCTGGGGTTCCCCTTTTCATTTGATTATTGAAGTTGAGGGCCGTCAAGAGTCAATCCGAACACCGAACGAAGGAAAAGACTTACTCCGCAGGCTCAATCTCTTCCGTCTTGATAGGATCGTGGGTGGCGATGCCCAGAGCTCCTCGCAACAACCTCCTTGATTCGTAAATCTCTATGTCTCTGTTAGAAGAGACGTGAAGTAATACTGTGCCTTTACTTGCCCTGTTTGTATTTTCTTTCTTATTATTCTAACAAATGTCAATATTTTCATGTTGCTCTCATAATTACCGTAGATATTGTTGTCTCTGGTTACAAGTTTAGCTTCGGTTTAACCTTATTATGTTGTTTATGTACGGGCGGGGGACGTATCCTGTCCTCCTAGCCACGCACCCGCATACCTTGGGATTTTCTTAGCAGTTTATCTGATAGTTTATATTTTACACGCACTCCCGTATTCTGTGCCTTGGTTCTGATAAGTGAATAGGCAAACTTTGCCTTGTTTTTTAAGTTAATATAGCTTTTTAGGCACTGTCCTAGTAGGTCTCTCCTCTGCTATTGAGGTCTGAACCTACACCCTTGCCTCTCTACTTTCACAACTCCTACTTCCTTCTCTCTTCCTTTCCTTCCCGCCCCCTGCTCCCCTCCCCCCTGGTACTCCAGTTTGAGGGATAACATTTTTATTCTTTGTGTTTCTCCCAAGAATACCGACCATGACTCTTACAACACTCTCCCTTAATGTTAAAGGGTTAAACACACCCAAAAGCGCTATATGCTATTCCACACATTACGAAAACTTAATGGTGATATCATTTTTTTGCAGGAGACTCATTTCAAAGCGGGTGGCCATCCTTCCCTGTCCTCAAGAGGATATCCTGATGCCTACTATTCCTCTCATTCAACAAAGAGGAATGGTGTTGCCATTCTTCTCCGCAGTTCAGTCCCGTTTGTCATGTCAGCAGTTAAGGTCGACCCTGAAGGCCGGTTTCTCCTCCTGTCTGGAAAAATTGGTCATCTAGATATAACCTTTGCAAACGTTTACGCGCCAAATACAGGTCAGACAGCTTTTTTCACACACTTTCTCGGAATTACACCATTTCCGCAAGGGTCTGCTTTTACTCGGAGGCGACGTTAACACTGTTATGTCCCCCCTCCTAGACAGATCCGCCTCTAGGCACACCTCCCCCCCATCTTCACACACAAAACATCTGCAAAAACAAGTGACTGAGGCCAGCTTAGTTGATATCTGGCGAGCGTTATATCCCTCTTCAAGGGACTACACATTCTACTCCTTTCCCCACCAAACCTACTCCCGAATTGACATGTTTATGGGCTGCTCAAACATCTTCCAACATATAACTAGGGCTGATATAGTTCCTAATACGTGGTCCGACCACTCTATACTATCGCTAACGGTTGACCTTTTTCAGAACCCTCGGGGCAGAACCTCCTGGAAATTGAACGAGACTCTTCTTAAACTCTCCGGGTTTAAAGATTTCATATCTGATTCTATCACGAAATACTTTGAGATCAATTCAGACCCAGAGATTCAGATCTCCACTATATGGGAAGCCCATAAGGCAGTCATTCGGGGGGATATCATTCAGTTTGCCTCCCGCAGGAAAAAAGAACGTAACGCAACGCTTGATAAACTTACTCTTTAACTTAAAAACTTAGAAACAACACATAAGGAGTCTAACTCCCATTCAGTTTTGAAAGAAATACAAAAGACTAGGGGCGAAATTCAGTCAATTCTCGCAGAGAGAACAGAACGCCAGCTTAGATGGCTTAATCAAACATTCTTTGAAAAAGGCAACAAGGCCGATTCGCTTTTGGCCAAGAGACTGTTTGGGAACCCCGTTTGGCTCTCAATCAATTCTATCAGAAACAAAAAAGGGGACCTATCTTACGATCCTAGGACCATAAATGAAACATTCCACAAATATTATGAAAATCAGTACAACCTTCATAAGGACCAAACTTCATTTAAAGCCCCCCCTCAAGCCATCAATACCTACTTCGATAATTGTTCCCTTCCTTCCCTATCCTCCCGCCAGGCTTTTACTCTTAACGAGGCTATCTCCAACGAAGAAGTAATCTCTGCACTAAAGTCACAGAAGAACTCCAAAGCCCCCGGCCCTGATGGCTTTATGATGCTTTATTATAAAACATTCTCCAAAGAACTAGTCCCTCATCTGACGCATCTGTTTAATTCCATTATGACGGGGGGTAAATTCCATGCGGAATCCACGCGTTCTACTATAGTGGTGATTCCTAAACCTAATAAGGTCCCGACCTGTTGCCCCAGCTACCGCCCCATTTCACTAATCAACTCTGACGTTAAACTTTTTGCCAAAATTCTGGCAAATCGTTTAAATGCTTATTTACCAACATTGGTCTTCCCAGACCAAGTAGGTTTTGTCCCCACCAGGCAGGCTCTAGATAACACTAGGCGTACTGTAGACATCATCGCCCATATTAACCAGAATAAGATCCCGTCAGTGGTTTTGGCATTAGACGCCGAAAAGGCCTTTGACAGACTCTCGTGGCCTTTCATGTTCAGCACGTTGTCATTTCGGTTTAAACGGGGCCTTTATTTCCGCCATTCAGGCCCTATATCACCGCCCCACCTCATCGGTATTGACTAACGGACTCCTATCCCAGGCTTTTTCACTAGGTAATGGCACTAGACAGGGGTGTCCCTTGTCCCCCCTCATACGCTTTATGCATAGAACCTTTAGCTGCCGCCATTAGAAGAAACTCGGACATATCAGGGATTCAAATTGGTCCCCATCACTTCAAAATCTCCCTATTCGCTGATGACGTACTACTAACACTCGCAAACCCCCTCATTTCACTCCCAAATCTCCTTAAAGAACTTAAAGAATATGGATCTTTATCAAACTATAAAATTAATAATTCTAAATCGGAAGCCCTCTCACTCCAAGTCTCTATCGTCACTAAAAATATTCTCAAATCTTCGTTCGATTTCCAATGGTGCCCCAAGGCGCTACGATATTTAGGGGTTCAGATCACGAAAGAATACAAACAGCTATTCCACGCCAACTACACCCCTTTATTTGACTCAATAAAAAGAGACCTGGCCAGATGGGACTCGCTTTTTGTCTCCTGGTTTGGTAGGATTAGTGTGAATAAAATGAACGTTCTGCCTAGAGTCATACCTTTTCCAGACCTTACCAATTCCAATCCCAGGTACTTTTCTAACGAATCTGCAATCTTCATGCGGTACATTTATCTGGCAAGGTAAAAAATCAAGACTCAAAAGGTCCTGCCTAGCTAAACCCACCCAGTCAGGGGGATACGGACTTCCGCTCTTGGAGCGCTACTATCATGCAGTTAACCTTAGTCATATCATTTCTTGGCAGTCTGCTCCGGGGATCAAGAGATGGGTCGATCTAGAAAACGCACATACATCAGATCACAATCTGAATTCGCTCCCCTGGCTTCCTAGAGCTCAAAGGCCGACCTCAGTGTACTCGCACCACTCCATACAGTTCACACTCAACTTATGGGACAAGCTCCATAGAAAGTGGGAGCTCACCTCATTTCCTTCTCCTCTTACTCCACTGTGGCATCACCCGGATTTTCCGGCAGGAAATATGCGGTCATTCTCGCGTCCCTGGCAAGAGGCTGGTATCACTCAGTTTACTCACATTATGGGAGATTTTGCTCCCCGCACTTTCCCGGATCTAAGAGAAAAAAAGGGCCTTCCTTCATCCTTACATTTTGCTTACACTCAAATCCGAAGCTTTATTCAATCTCTCTGTAGATCCTCCAAGCTACGTAGCCTCACTCCTTTTGAGAGGAGCTGTGTGTATAGGCCAGGAGATTCAGGACTAATATCTCACGATATATCATAATTTCCTGGAACCAAAAACTGACACTGCGGAATCGTTTGAGGTGGCATGGCTTCGGGATACTGGTAGAGCTCTGGATCAGAAGGGATGGTCCCGGCTACGGGTGAGAATCTCCAAAGTCTCCATTAACACCTCAATACGAGAAAACACATTTAAAGTATATACAAGATGGTATCTAGTGCCCTCAAAGCTCCACATAATATATCCAGGCACTTCTGACGCATGCTGGAGAGGGTGTGGGGAGGTGGGCTCATTCTACCACATCCGGTGGACATGACCTAGAGTTTCAAATTTGTGGTCCCAGGTGGCCGACCTAATGACAAGAATTCTAGAGGTTGAGGTTTCACCTGACCCAATGGTTATGCTGTTATGCTCCCGGGTCGAAGGCCTAACTAAACATGCAGATAGACTTGTTCAACACATTTGTGCCGCTACTCGCCTACAGATAGCGAAGGAATGGAAGTCCCTCCATCCACCCAGCCTCCAAAGTGTAGTCTCTCGTGTGTGGTACATGGCCTCTATGAAATACATCACCAGCCTTCTCCACGACAAAATTTTAAATTTAAAAAAGATATGGAATTTCTGGTATTCTTTTCATCAGGCAAATATGCCCGCTACTTGAATGGTTGTTTCTTCAGAAGCTCTTATCAGGTTTTCTTCTCTGTCATTATATGCTATATGGAACTTCTGTTTTTTCGTTTTTGCATAAATAAAGAGTTTAAAAAAAAAAAAAAAAGAGAAGATTACCGATTTGCTCCTCTCACCATAGCTCTTCCTTTCCTCTCACAGCACTAACCAAAAACTAGGAAGAGTTATGAGTGGGAGGACCCAAAGATTACAGAATCTGATTGGCTTCTGACTCACGACACTTGGCAAGTCTGTATTAAAGGATCGAAAGAGCCCTGGTATAAATGGCTGCAGATGGTAGTGCAACTTTAAGTGCTATAAAGGTTCTCAGCTCAATTTTTTTGGTCTGTGAGAATGTTTGTATTATAACAATACAAAAAAATAATGAAAAAAAATATATAATTAATAATATGGTTTCAGCAAGTACGAAAAAAAAAATCTTCAGACAGTCATTGTAAGTTTCAAAAAAAATAAAGAACATTTTGTATAGAATATCGTGTTATTGATGGAAAAGAAATTTACAAATCATCAATTGGAAATAAACCAGAATAAGATGTGACAAAATAACGCTAAAGCACATAAAACAAATAAAATATCTCTGAAATTACTAATTGGTAAACACATCCTTTTTAATATTTTTCCATATATAGAGGAAAAAAAGCAAAATACATTATTGAGAGTTAATTATACTCAGAAAGTAACTTTTCTGCAAAACATTACAGATTAGTATTGGGAGCTGCCACAATAGTTAAAATATTGCAAATAAAGTTTAATACTCACACACACATATACTATTATATATACATACACACACTTTTTTTTTTTATAATATAAGAGCGTTAGATAGCACTGGTATGTAGTAGGGTTACTTCAAAACTGACTGAGAACCGTTCTTAGTTTCGGAGAACATGCCTCCACAAGCACTTTTACAGCTTCTTGCAGCTTTGACAACTGGAAACGTTCAATCGCAAATGTGCTGTGTGATTTTCTAACACAAGTGCCGATTTTACAGAGACATTGCTGTGCCCAGGGAGCACATGTACAGGAAACCAACAGCGCTATTTAACCTCACCATCTACTAGTTGTTGACGCAGGAACAATGCCGCATTTGCGGGGTTAGTCCTCCTGAACTGGGGGAATACAGTTCTGCTTATGTTTTTAGACCAGGGCCAGGATAATATGGTGCTCATAGCTTTATTTTACAGTGTAGCTCAAAACATCAATGCTACTTTACTAAACCTGGCACTCAAACTGCAGACATTCATACTCTATACAACAGAACACTTGAGTTAAGAAGCCAACACTAATTCCATATTGTAGAGTTCACACACTTAGGTCAGCTAAATTGAATGAGAGGAAGCAATAAGTCATATGTGAAATTACCAAAAACATCACAGGTACCTTGTTATGTCTTCAGTTAACTGAGAAGGATCCGGTGGATAGAACTTTACGTTAAATACAAATTGCCAAGGGGAGCCTAAAATGGAAGATGAAAATTATGTTGAAATGATTGATATTAATTTAATGTCAACTACAATGCACTGTAGTTCAAATGTTTGCAATGGAAAGTAGTGTTAAAATGAGCAAGCAGTATTTTCCAGGACTGGGAAAAAAAATAAAACAAACATTTTGGGAATCTCAGCAAGGATAAGAGGGAACATGCTGTATTTTGATGCATTAACTGTATCACTGTACAAATTTCAATTTATCTATATCGATATATCTATATTGATATATCTAGATAGATAGAGCACTGTTTTGTAAATGGAAGGTAGACAGAGAGCTTGGTCTCACAAATAAGATAGCAATAAAATCTCTGCGTAAAGCCAGTGCTATATAATACAAAAGAACCAAAAAGTGAAAGTTACTTTTAAAGAGCTTTTATTGAGCTGAAATAACAATGTGCACAAACTGTAGGAATTAAGTGCAACCTATGAGGGCTTATACAGATATAATGTGCAGACTTAGGGCTAGATTTTCTAAGCTGCGGGCTTGAAAAAGTGGAGATGTTGCCTATAGCAACCAATCAGATTCTAGCTTTAATTTATTTAGTACATTCTACAAAATGACAGCTAAAATCTGATTGGTTGCTATAGGCAACATCCCCACTTTTTCAAACCCGCAGCTTAGTAAATCTAGCCCTTAGGCTGGAAACACACTACAGTATTTTCTGGCAATTATTGGGCTAATCAAACAATAAACGACTGTTCAGACAGATAGCGTATTAGCGTGTACTCTGTATCGATGAACGATTATCTTTCCAAAGCACATAGTATAGTTTCATTTGCTTTTCAAACCAGACTAAAAATGTTGTTTACCAAACCCATATTTGCATTAACAAACAACTTAAATGTCCCAATGGAACAGAGAAAGGCACACAAAAAAGGGGAGAGCAATTCCATCCTTGTGACCACCTCCACAAATCTCCATATCCACCCACAATCTGGCAAAACTACCATTGCTTTGATGGTGCAAAAACTTGGAACAATGCGATATTATCTAGTGTAATGGCAGACCAATTTTGGTGTTCACCAGCCAAGGCTAATTGACTGGAATCAATTAAAATCATGTTTTTTTCCAGCTCATATATAAAGGCTTGCATGGCAACATCATTTTATAAGCCATAAGCACCATACCAAAAATAGTTACAAAATAAAAACCACACACTGATGGTAAATAAAAATGATAAACTAATAATCAAAATGTATGTGGGACATGGCTGGGAAGGATCATCGCTGTCAAGATGAACCCGATCCCTAAACTTCTCCAGACTCTGCCGGTGAAAGTGCCCGATTCCATGTTTCGAAATTTGAATTCCTCTTTCCTTAAATTTGTATGGCATGGCATGCACCCTAGAATCTCTGTAGCAGTGTTCAAGAGGCCCAAGGCTTGGGGAAGTAGAAGTTTTCAAGTTATCAAACTATATAACATGGCATTCCATTTGACAAAGGTTGCGGTTACCTATGTCCCCCTCCAGACTATAGGAGGGATACGATGCTACATATATGGTGGAACTGCCCTTGTATAGTCCCTTTCTGGAGCATAAACACAGTGTCAGAACAACAGGTTGATAATTCCTTCTCTCTTGCCTCATACCTGATGAGAGTGCCCCTTTCCAACAAGCTTATCTCTCATATACTGAAAGCTGCTAAATCTCTAATTGCCAAGCATTGGAAAGGCCCTAATCCTCGCTCTATGCAGGAACTACGGAATAACATATGGCATGCCGCACACAAGCATTACATACTACCTACATGACAAATCATATAAATTGGAGAAGGCTGGGCCCTGTGATACTCACAAGAAAGCCAGAGTTGCCTATCCACCTCGGCTCTCCCCACCTCTATTGGAACATAATTTCTGGGCCACCTCTAGATTCCCTGGGCTGGGTGCAGTGCTCCGTGAGTAGGAATCTTGTCCTTGCCGACATATGACTTTTTTTTTAATTGCATGGGAAGTTTGTCCCCAAACGTGTTGCACATATTGTTATTAGCAATAATTTTGATGCTGTTCGTGCCATTCCTACTCCCCCCTTTTACATTCCTACCCTTATCTGCACTCCTTCTCCCCCTCCTCCGCTTTTTGAGTACTGTTATGATTGTATACTTCATGTTGTTTCCTCTTCAAAGAATCTTAAAAAAAATAAAAGTATGTAGGACGTAGATCAAGATCTATTGCCCCAACGCTGTGCAATGGTAAATTAATACCCTCTTGTGTACCCCCAAAAAGGAAAGAGGAGCAGATTCAAGACGGTAAAAAGTCAATTAAGGTCTGATGCATTCATAGATGCTAAGGGCATCTGATGTTTGTGAAGTTGTAAGTTTTGTAGTGAATAAAATGTCAAGAATTTGCCCAGACAGCTCAGTAAATATCATTAGCAGCATTCTCAAGTGGCAAGAATGCATTGAGCTAAAACAGTAAACAATCAATATGATTCATAGCAGAGACACTATAGAAAATGGTTTACCCCTCTTAAGGACAATCTCCTACTGTTATGGCTCTCTCAAATGTTCCACTCAAGACCAAATAGTGAAGTACAATGTACAAAAATTAATTACTTAATTTTTTTTTTTTTAAAAAAACAGCAGTACATTTTAAAGCAAAATCTACATGCTACTATTATTACTTTTCTAATAAATACACTTATACTTTACTTACACTGGAAGATCCGGGGACTTATATTGCTGTAATGCACAGCAGCTACTCAGACATTAGCTTCATTCAATCAAATGTAATATAAAAGAAAATGTGTGGTGGTGATTGGTTAAAGGCAGTCTTTATAATGATCAAGACACCATCCATCCCCTTGTCAGATCATCAAAGGCTGTAGGCATTCAAAAACCTTAAAGATATGTATTTTGATTATTGTAGGTGCCATTTCAGCTATACAATTCTCATGTCCTGAATATGAAGGTGGTGTTGTTGCCATCTCCATTTAAAGATACGGTTTATATATTCAACTTTTTTAACAAAAACTAAACTACTGTTGTGGATGGGGGAGGGTGGGCGGTTTTGGGGCAGAAAAACACAGAGAAAATCTTAAAATATGAGGGGGGGTTTACGCTGCCTAAAGTGAATCGCTTTGTAAAGTAGTGTAGAGTACGTGGGTACTAAACTTCTGCATGTCTCCAGTGTGAAGAGTAGATTGGGGTCCATCATCTTGTTTGGCAATCGGGGAGGGATGGTTCCTCAGTTAGACCTAGTACTGAGGATAACTATTACCCTACATGAGTGACAGCAGAGGGAGATTAAGAAAAGGAAGGAGGAGCAGACAGGGCAAGGGTTTGAAGTGTCAGCCCTGGTCACCCCACTCTGGATATTGAGCAAAGGATGCCTAAGCGACATAAAGCATATCTTGGAGATGCTGTTTGTGTGTTTATTGTTATTGAGGACTCAAAATGCGACGTCCACGTAACCGTGAAGCTGTTTGAAGTGTTATGCAACCGGCAAAATATATACTCTCTATATTACACATACTCTGTTAATGATAGCTGGAATAGAGAGCAAATCAAGGCTCTTCAAAATGACAATGTATGTTTCATTAACCCGGTTATAGGCCTGTGGAGTACAGTTCAGATGTGACTTCAGGAGACGGACATAGACTATTTCTTGAGGAAATGGGTTTTCCGTATATTGCTGCTTTTTTGAGACTGGTTTATTCTACCTTGCAGATAACTATAGCTAAATTAATATATTTTAAGTGCTCACAAATTGAAAAGGACAGATTCAACAGTTTTTCTTGGAAATCGCACTTGTGCTTAACTTTCCAAATACTTCTATAAATTCATGAAAATTACCATAAATATCAACTTCAACACTACTTACACTCAATTCAAAAACTCATATACGTGTCTATTTACCAAGATGTAAAAAGCACTGAACTAACCCTACTACCAATGAACTGCTTCCAGGGGCATTGCTATAATATGAGAGAGATATTCTTCTTCTTTTATTACACAAAACAAAAATGAAGTACATAGAGATCCAGGTCTATCTGCTTGCAGAATATAGCTTGCCCAAACCCTCTGTAAATGTAATCCAGGTGTGATAATCCTCACACAATAAATCAATTTGTGAATGTGGACTAAATGCAAAACCAATCTTATTGAGAGTGTTATCACATCATTCAGGGGTATCAAATTCCAGAGTTCAAAAAAAGAGACAGAACAGAGAAGTGTAAAGCTGGGTATACACTACACAGTTTTCATCCAATAATCGGCTCAATCAGCCGACATACGACAGCTCGTTCAAAAGTCGGGTCAGTGTGTGCAGTGACACGATGGTCAAAAGTCTGCCCAAATGGACGATTGTCGCCTCATTTGGTTGGTCGTACAGTTTAATATTTTCGTTCCAATTTCGTTTCCATTCTGTAGTGTGTATAAACTTACGACGATCCACAACAGTGAGTATGAAATTACAGTCATTGCTCACGACAACATGGCTGTAAAAAGTCGCTAAAAGGACATCCGCTCTTCCCTTTATCGTCCTAAACAAGGCTAGTGTGTATGCAGTCCATGGACCGAGCGATCGGAACATCAATCGCATGTAAAATCGCTCAGCAAAAAAAGTTGGTGGAAATTTCTGTAGTGTGTACCCAGCTTAAGGAAGAAGTGTCCTTAATTTGTACAGAAGGAAAGCATAAGGCAGCTGTCCCTGTACTAGGCATGATTAAAGGTCCTTTTAAGTAACAAAATACTATACTGAAATAGTGACTGTGCTTCATGTACAGATAGGATGAAAAAACAAATAGAAATACAGCTGTCAAATAATCATTACATTTATGCACCTTTAAGTAGGCACAAACCTATTATTTTTTCCGAATAAACCTCTCCTAACATTAGACTTGCAAAGCAATACAGAGCAAAAGCAGTTGAAGCTAAATTCCTAAATGAGGTCATCATTGCCTAGCTTGGGAAAATCACAGTGCAGATAAGACATGTTAGGGAAACATTGTACAGGAAATTGCAGTCATTCAGACTCTATGATACAATGGCAACATATGAGGACTGTACACTGGCAATATATTACACCGAAAACAGTTATTTAGCAGCTGCTAATTATAGTCAGCAGCAGAAAAGTGACAATGTTTGTTCTCTATATTTTAGTGACTATTTTGCATGTTTCCAGTCAAGTAAATATATAAAGAAAAAATCTCAAACAGGTCCATGTCAAGTGAGAAAATATGCAAAGTTTATGCATATAGATTTTGCTCTGATTTGCATTTCTTTGCTTTTGATAACACAATATATGCAGCCTAACAGAGATGGATGATTGGTCCCAATATTTCTTCCAGATGTGGGTATAAGAATCTGGCTTGGTTCCATCATAATCACTGCATGTGCACAAGGGGAGATTGGGGGGATTAAAGAGCAATGATGGTAAAGGGGCTGCAAGATAATAGCCACAATCGAAACAATGAAAAGTTAAATGTTATGTCAAATAAAGGTATACCTCGCTGTATAGGTTCTAAACAAAGCTTTATAGGGCCAAGTTTTATATTCATCCCATTTTTGGTAAATCACATGACCCAAAGAGAAAGAATTTCAATGTTTTTACTTTTCATCCCCTGCAATATGAGCCTCTGCTCTTCCCCTATTTCATGATGACAGGATTCAAGAATTTGTAAAGGTCAACAGCAACTGCTACAGAAATTTGTATTCACTGTGGATCTGTTCCAGGTCTGTAAAGAGCAACACACAGAACATTGATGCTTCCCTTGTTTTCATCAGAAATCAATTGAACAGAACAGAATTTTTCTTCCCATAATCGCAGAAAGTTATCTCAAAGTGCTAAAAAGCTCGTTATTTTTTTATTATTTATTTAACAGAAAATAATTATGGCAGGATTTAAGAACATTGACGATTAATGATTTATAACTTTGTGCAGTGCCATGGACTACCAAAGCCACCACAGCACATGGCACATGAAGTAGTGAGCAGAAAGCATTTGAAACATCCACTCTGTTTGCTCTGTGTATTTTAAAATCTTCCCCCTCTGCCTTCACATGAAATGCTGAGAGCCTGTGTCTGTAACAGGCAGCCTTATTTCGCAACCTCAAGACAAATTTTGAAAAAGGAGATAATGAATTGTAGAAGGACAGCTAAGAAAAATGACTATTAGATACATGCTAAAAAGTACTTAACTTGCTATTTAAAGAAAAAATAAATGTATGCAGGACTGCAGCTTTAACTATGCTTGACAGGCAATTGCAGTAGAATATTGCACTCAGAAACTAGAAAGCTGCATGGACTAGTATACAACTAATGGACTGTAAACCTTAGAGGGGAACAACAAGTCGCAAAGTGTCTCCGGAACTTCCGTGAGACACTTTGCAGCGGAGATTTCACAGAAATATCTGCTCATTTTTAAGGTACGAGGAAAAATGAGCCGAGACAGTAATTGCGGGCAATGTGTGCGATGTGATGTCTGCACGCCACAATGCCAGCAATTCCAGCCTTAACTTTTAGTTGAAAGGGACTTAAACTCACCAACATGATATATTCATATATTTCTTGCCAAAACAAATTGCAGTACCACTTTAAAACAAATATAGTTGGATAAAGACATTCAGCACTAACATTAATAACACAGAATGGCGCATAAAGGCCCAGAAGAACAGGTGAAGAAAAGCAATGGATGGAAAAGACGACTTGCAAAAAGTTTGGGTAAACAAACTTTAATATGCGAGCCTCACGTATACGCTACAAACACTAAAATGACAACATTTATATAATGACATTCAAGCAAATTTTTGTAGCTAGAGGGGATTGATCTATATAACCTGCTAGCAGTACCAAACAAAAAAAATTGCAAAGACCATGAATGTCAGAAAATCAAATTTCTAATATCAATACAACATGCTACTCACAACAATATACCAATATTAACACAAATACATATCTGTCAATATCCCCAAAAATTTAAAATATTCACAAAATTCTTAAAATTACCCAATGCAGCTATATCCTTGTCAGCACTAATTATTCACCAGATGTAGTTTTTTACCACACAGCTGGAAGATAAATTCAGTGTAAAAGTGTTTAAGCATTCCTTTCTCTGCTTCCCATAACCACTGTCATCTATGACCAGTATCAGTATATTCAGCATTACAAAAGCAACTCTATGAACATGATTTTCACCTGTTAATGCTGAGAAAGTTATGTTATTGATAAACTTTTTTTTTTTTTTTAAGATTATAAAATACAAATCTGTGAAATGACGGGAAAGCTTGACAGGGGAGTAGCATTGATAGTAAAATTAGATAAAAATAGCCTTTGACACTGTGCTTCACAAGCAATTGCAGTGGAATACTGCACTCAGTCTCTAGAAAGCTGCATGGTTTAGTATATAAACCATCTGAAAATAGTGTCCAGAGAGTAGTTCTCAAAGGTTTAATGGCTGTTGGGCTGCCAATTGTCCTTCTTGAGAGCATCTTGATATAAAAACTGGTATTAAAAGTTCTCTATATTTGTAGATGACACACAATTCTGATCCTTAACTTGGGGATAGAAGCAAATCGAAGGGCATCACAGTTGCAGAGTGTGTCTAATGTAAGTTAGCATGCTCCAACGATCTCAGTTTAAATATAAATGTAGTCTCTGTCTAGAGACTGCTTGTTATTGTTTGTTAAAAGGAACAAGAGGTGATTAATACAACATCGCGACATAATCCCCTTTATACCTGAAAACTTTCCTATACTTTAAGTCTGATATTTTCACCTCCTCTACTTCTGTATACGAGATGCAATTCTCACTTTTTATTCTGTATGCAGAGAATAAGACAGGGTGAAAACTAAATTATGTTGTAGTGTCATTTTCTATACACATTACTTGACTAACGTACCTTACAAAATGTAAATATTTTAAGAAAAAGCAAACATGTTAATGCATTTTGCCACAGATAAATAAAATGCACCAAAATACAGAGCATTCGCTTTCAAAGGAAGCTGTTCTTTGGGTAATAAATGAATTACAACAGAAAAGCATCATGGGCCTTTGGGGATACAGATAAGGAGAAAGAGGAAGTACTTACTTCTAATTTGCCTCTTTATTTCCTTAGCAGGATCCAGCCAGTTCTGAAATGAAAAAAATAAAAAAAGCCAGACATTGGATAAATCATCAACAGACCCTGTTTCTTCAAGAACTAATTTACAATGTCTTTGTTCTTCTTTATATTAACATTCTACGTTATAAAGAAGTATGTTTGCGATGTTCAGTGGCACCTTGTGCTGAACTGAATTTGGCCCTAAGAGAAATGGGCAAGGATTTGATGTGCATAACATCTGCCAATTGTGACACACACTGATAAATAGTCCATTTTCCTGCTGGAGGTGCTAAGAGAAGTTTAACAATTGAAATCCTTCCTGGACAAAGAGCTTTCTTATTTGGAAATTTGTTGGGCTACACTTTTTTTGTAGGTGAACTTCTAATAGTGGTGTATGTGACAGCAAAGTACAACAATTGTTTATCAGATTTATTTTCTCTCAATCTACAAACACGTTATCAGTCACTTTAAGAGACATCTTGAAGTCTCAAAGCAGAAAATTCTGAGACTGTAGAAGCTGAAAGAGTGTTGGATGTGGTTTAGTATAAAGCAATAACTTTTTCATACATCAATGAATCTTACAGATAGTTTCATAATAAGCATTTTATCTTTCAGCTCCTCTTTAAAATGCACTTTAAAAAAAGTCAACCTCCTCTAAACCATAATAATGGTTCTAAATGCCACGTGGCATCCTAAAAAGACTGGTTAGAGCAGAAAAGCATTGCTTCTATGTATAACCAAAACTATCCTACGACATTATGTCTTTGCCTAGAGTAGACAGTCTTATAAGCAATAGTGATCAGGCAAAAGCAATGGTACCGAGGGGGGGGGGGCATCCGCAAAAGCAGAAAAACTCTTGCGTACAATTGTGCGAAATGTGTTGCCATAGCAACCTAATATCATTGTTGTTGACTATATTGACATATCTGGAACCTTATATTTTCCCAAACAACATACTGGTGAAAAATAAAAAAGTGTCTGGTTTAACAACTGACAAACAACTTTGTATTATGGATGTACATTAAGAGTTCCAGATATGACCTCAAAGAAAAGATATTTGCATACCATAAAGCGATATATATGATCTACCCCGTTTGAAAAACATTGCATAAAAAAAATGTATACAAGCTACTCAGTCAGTCATAGTATACAGCTACTACAGTTAATTTTGCATTTGAATACTTAAAAATCACACAAAATCAAACCCCAAAGGAGTGCCATAACCTGACACCACAATTCTGTAGTCTAAAAATAAATGTAACACCTTTAAATATCTGTTTGATTTAAGTGAAAGATACAACTAGCAGCTGCACAGAATACTGATGTCAGGGGTTGCTGGGATCCCCATCTTCTGGTACGTTTTACATTGTGTCTGGGGGCCTCCATGGTTCTCAACGCACAAGAGTGCCTGGCATTCAGCTCACCGGCTCCGCAGCTGCAATCCAGCACAACAGCTGGCTCATAAATGGGTCACTGTACTGACTGCACTGGGACAAGTCAAACACATCATTCAGCATTCACAACAACTTTTGCTGAAGGTCACAGAAGTGAGGCATTTTTGTTTTTTTTTTTAACTAGAAAGGGAACAACCCCAACAGGAAAAATGCAATCTGAGAACTGGTGCCACAAGGCATTTTTGTCTTTTACCTTCCTGCTAGATGAATTTATAAGAGTTGTCTGTGAATCCTATATATTACTTCGGAGTGTATTTTATGAGACCAGTGTATAGAAAGTAATCTGCAATGTTTAATCTTGTTATACATTATGGAAAACAGTTTAATACAATAAACATGATGGGGAAAAGATCCAAACACTGAACAAGAGGAATAAAGGGAAAGGAAAAGAAACATTAGATACTGGCTAAACCACAGCAATCTAGGTTGTATAAAACACAGTAACAGATAAAATCAAGAATTATAGCAGCCCTTTGCAAGGAAAACTATTGAAGCATTAAAATGTGTTAAAGTCAAATATGAACAATCCCAGAGCATCCCTGAGGAAAGATAAACAGCAAGAATAAGTTCAGATGAAGGAGTGTAATTCAAAGGGATATTCCACTATGAATCTTGCTTCACCAAAGGGAGGGAATAGATTAAATTTGCTGTATTTAGTGTGGTCCCCCTACACTTGCATAGCACCAGGACCTCTGCAGATCACATTCGGCACTGCTTTGCTCTCATCGTATCAGGAACGTAAACGTTAAATTGGAAATCCCTGTTAGAACAAAGTATTATAGAGAAGAGTAGATACAAAATATAACAGAACAAAACAATTATCAGGCGCTAAAAAGGTTTTACCAAACAATGCATACATTTATAAGAAGATGTATAATGCAACTGTAGTAGGAATAGTGCAAACTGACAACAAAAAAAAAAAAAAAAAAAAAAAAAAAAAAGGGGGGGCAGGGGGCATTGCACAATTACAGACCTCTCCGAGGAAATAAAAACAAGGATAGTTTAATAATAAAAAGTTTATCCATTGCATATTTACAATCTGTTGAAATGCATAAATACAGGTAGCCTATGATGCGAAACACAATTCAGCTAAATACATATCAAATCATAAAAAATTCTGTACTCAGTCTCAATTAGATTGCTCCCAATATGTATAATGCAATGAACCTTTCTTAGAAAACAAAAAAAGAATGCTTGTATATGTATTAAAAAAAGATCTGAATCCTTAGTACAGGGAGGGTGTCAGCTGGTCATATGATATCATGCATCATGTGAATTGCAAAGTCTCTCAATGAATTCCGCCTGTGATAGAAATTCAATTTGCAATTAGAAATATGGAACCGATCCACCTTTAGTGAATAGCATCACTTCGGAGAGACTGCAAGTGTCATTTATCCACCAACTCCGAGTGACCAATTTTTCTCTTGGGCTCATAATATCTACTCTTTACTATTGACATGTGACTATTCACTAAAAGGTAGATCCATTCCATATATTTCTATTGGCAAATTGAATTGCTATCACAAGGCGGAATTCCATGAGAGACTTAGCTGGTCATATGATATTACATATTATGTGAATTGGAGACACCCTCCCTGTACTAAGGATCTGGATCTTTTTATACATATATAAGCATAATTTTTTTGTTTTCCAAGAAATGTTCATTGAATTATATATATTGGAAGCAATCTAATTGAGACTAATAAGAACATCAATGTTTTATTTTATATGTATTTAGCTGGATTGTGTTTCACAGCAAAAGCGATTTGGATTTATGCCTTTTAACAATTTGCATGCATGCAATAGATAGATATTATTCTTATTAGTTTTATTATTAAATTATTCTTGTTTTTATTTCTTTGCAATTCTGGTCAAGTTATTAAGTGGTTTTTTTTTACACTAGGAGAGGTCTATAATTTTGCAATGTCCTCCCCCTTTATTTGCACAAAATATAACATGAAATCTTTCATTGTTTCCAATCAGGTATTATGTTAATCTTTTAAGTCCAAGAAACACAGATTTTTTTTTTAGACCCACACTGCAGTTTATTGCATATTATATACATTTGTATATAATACTTTTTAAAACAAAACAAGTGTGTCATTTCATTTGTAGAGTGTGGGTAACTATAAAATGCATGCTCATACACTACAAAGATGCTACATTAAGCATTCCTTCAGTGACAGTAAATCTACACAATTCATAATAACTTGGGTAAAATAGACATTAAAAGCAGTGTTGTCTTGTAGCCATAGTGCACAATGTTTATTTTAAAGCTCAACTTCAATATTTCACAGGAAGACTCATACCTTCTGGTCAGAATTGTCACGATAGATAAGTCCAAAATAATCAGTTTCCAGTAGATTGAGATGCGCACAGACTTTAAGAAATAATGTCTGTCCTTTTGCACGTTTCTAAAAGTAAAAAGGACACAATTTGTTAGTTTAAGTTATACATTCAAAATGTAATTAACTACTACAAATAAGGCAAAGATGAAGCCAGTGACTAAGCCACACTGAGTTATCAGTCTCTCCAGTCTTCCATTCATTCATAGGTAAGACCGTCTCATTAACAAGACGATCATAACTTTTTATACATGGATAGAAGTTGGGGAGAGATTGTAAGCTTGCAAGCAGGGCCTTCTCACCTCTTTGTCTGTTTTACCCAGTTTGTTTATTAGTTTACTATGTTTGTCCCCAATTGTAAAGCGCTACAGAATATGTTGGCGCTATATAAATAAATGATGATGACGATGATGAGAGAACTGAAAATGTTTTTCACTGTGTTGTGGATAACTTCAGGGCCTGGTAATGTTCCTTCTTGCAACTGGTGAATATGATTTTCACCTAACTGAAACACAACACTAAGCATACACGTACCCATACCTAAAATGCCTCTCAAATTGCAATAATATTTAAATTACAAATGCATTGAAGTGAATGTGTGAGCTTTACATTTAAAAATGCCATTTTCAAAGTGAAAAGCAATGGTTTCAAACATCAAGAAAGTTCCTGAATATGGAAAATGCTTCACTTATATGGATGAGCAAAAAGCTCAGCGCCTCTACAAAGACAGCATGACATTTTACAAAGTCATACAAGCAATGCCATCATTCAAAAGTACTTTAGGGAGAAATACAATATCATTGCCAAGAGGAAACACTTTTAATGGAATTTAGCAGTAAGCTGCATCTCTATGCCACCATTCATTTTTAGGATCTCAGTTGCTATATTCTGATCATTTACATTAAAAATAAACAAACTGTGGAAGATCACCAAATACACAATCTACACATCAGTTTTAACAAAATATTTAGACTGTGAGAACGTTAAGAACCAACCACACTGAGTACAAATAAGACCTCAATGTATGTTTTGTATATGTAAAAACTAGAAAAAGAAAAAAAAGGGACAAAGCGACCAAGCCTTAAAATTTACATAGCAACTTACACAACCACCAACATCTACTCAGGAACTCAAATACAGAAAGAAAACAAGAATGATAACTTTAACACACAAAAAAGAAAAAAAGAAAAAGTGGACGACCATAGCGGACAAAGCTATTTACTCAAGTTACAAAAGACATTTGAAAACTTCAAGGCAATGTTAATATATTGCATGTGAAAAATTTGTTAAAAATCAGGGCAATGTATCAAGTCATAACAAAAAACAAGAGAAGTGTCTCAAAATAATAAAGGGAAAGATTGTAAATACTGTAACAGTGACTAAGGGGGGAGATGCTCTGCACAGGGATTAGAAGGAAACATCCACATGCAATATATGACAAGATATAAATCTATAACATGTAGCATGTGGGGGTGCTGGTCCTGTTATATTAGGACAGAACAAATAATGAACAGGGGTTCATATTAGAAGGACAAATTAGCACTCCTTATGTTGATTAAAATATAACTTTTAATGATTATTGTTTAATAATGACATCCTCCCGGAAGACAAGGTGAAATATATTAAAATAACTTACAAATACACACATACACACGTGTGATAAAAACAAAAACACCAACTGATAGGGATCTATTATATAAAGGAATAGTCTGGTGGATACAAAGAATATCTTGTATAAATCCTTGGTAGCAGACCATTTACTGGTAAGTGGTGGTTGGTAGGAAGACAGAATGATTTAAAAAGTAAATGAGAACCGTGTCTCTTATGGTATTGGTATTATAAGCCTTCTAGTCACCACTGTAACAAATGTAGCAGGCAGATAACGGAGTGAGATATTGTGTAGTGCTTCATACTGTCAATAATACAGAACAAGCCTTGTATTTAAAGTTTACCAATATCACCATACAAGCTAAGACCTTTTTGAGCTAGGGGTTTTCCCCTCATCAAATCCACGGAGATCAAGTATCTCACTCCGTTATCTGCCTGCTACATTTGTCTTCCGGGAGGATGTCATTATTAAACAATAATCATTAAAAGTTATATTTTAATCAACATAAGGATGGCTAATTTGTCCTTCTAATATGAAATACTGTAACAGTCAACACAAACCAGTAAAAACATGACTGACCGCCTTTACATTTTATTGGTTTAGAAAAAAGCTACTTATTACTTTTAATGTGAGATGTCAAATAAAATAAACTATAAAAACAGAAGTAGATGTTTTTTAATATATCAAATGATCATAAAAAGGTAGCCCTTCTATGAAAGAAATAGGCAATTATAACTATACAAAGGCTCTGTACAAAAGGTGTTAACATGAAAAATTCAATGAGCTTCAAAATGACAAAGTAAGGAAATGGACCTGTACACAGGATGGCGAGCTATCGCTCTTGTTTTTACTTGCCACCTGGCTCTTGGAGCCCAACATAGTCTTAGTACCTGTGCTATTAGTAGAAACAATGGTTTGACTCTATTGTAATATGTGAGCACTACAGCCATCAGAGTGTGTTAGACTACTGACCAGTCTGACTAGTCCTTGCAGGTGTGGGCAATAACCTCCAACATTTTTCACTATTATTGCAAAGTATTACAACTGCCCCCACACGGCTTGCAAAATTTTCTGAGGAGAACACTGCTATGGGAAATAATTAAAAAACAAACAAAAAACAGATGAAGCAGAGACAGCACTATCAAGAAAATGGGCCTAGTTCAACCACCTAGTTAAAGATGTAACAGATGCATAAAAACTGAAAGACATTAATGCATGGCATATATTAATACATGTATCAGAAAATTAAAATACTGTATCACAAGTAGCAAAAATGTAGTGCGGTTTCTATTTTTCGCTACAATAATTCATTTTATTTGGTAGTATGAATTGTGAAGAGCCGCTGGAAATCAATGAGGGATTGCTTCAAGAGGAATCATACGTCCATAAAATCCTATGCAAAAGGATTCGGATACACCCATGTTTAGAAGAAACTGCATTTCAAAAGATGCTACAGAGAGACAAGACAGAATGGATTGATTCCTCAATCATATAAATGTTAAAAAATAAAAAAAATGTTTTCCAATATATGTTGGTTTGTTTAACTCTTAAACCTCTGGCAACACTGAGGTGCTGTACTCTGAGTCAGTAGATGGGAAGACACACATCACGACAGAGCAGCAGTAAGCAGAAAGACTCACATGCTTTGGCTAATTAGAAAGACCTCTTAACCCTTATACCCTCGAGCCAGGAATGTCCAAGAAAAATCAACCCATAAGTGAAAGACTGTGGATCCTGAGTTCCAAGAGATTATGGGTCTGATCTACTAGAGTGAATACTATGTCACAATGTGCAGCTTGCATGACATCACACTGCACATACCCATATGGGCTAACACATTTGTGACCATGCAGATTGGCAAGATTCTGTAAAGTAAGCCAGTCTGTGCCTGGGGAGGTGAAACAGGGTCATCCTAATGTAAGCTGAGAACAATTGGGGTGTATTCACACAATTGAGAACAGGTGCAGAAAAAAAAAAAAAGGATACACTTACTCCTGAGAAAGCCGCATTAATTGCAGCTGGTCAGGAGCAAGTAAGTGCAAATTTGATTAATGATGACTGGCACTTTCATCATCCCTCAGGGATACATTATGCTTGTGTACATGTCTAAACAAAAATTGTTCTTTTTTTTGTGCAAGAGTAGGGCAATTGTAGGGATATGTTGCTCAAAAAACAAATGGATACACATACAGGCAAAAATGGGCCTGGGATGTGTGGTTGACATAAACTGGGAGCTTATGCTAAAGGTACAGGCCTGCATGGATCTTCAAATGCGTTGCGGTTTAGCACATTTCATCATCATCACCAACATTTATTTATATAGCGCCAGCAAATTCCGTAGCGCTTTACATTTATATCAATACCCTGTTTTTACGTGCAACCATCTGTGCATCAGGCCCCACGTGGCTCCTAGCATACATTGAGAAGCAGATGAAACAGCAACGACGCATAACTGCGTGGACTTCAAATATTTTCACATAGGTGACTCGTTAGAATATATGCAATACACAAGAATAAATATGTCCAGGAAAACAAGTTGATTCTAAAATTCCTTGTTATGAGCAGCATCATCTCCTTTGCAGATGATATGGTTGGTGATGTTGCTTTGGTTGTACAGTTTCCAGGAGTACAACAAAAGTAGCACTAGTCATCTGGGTATAAGTATGAACATATCGGTGGTACTTCGGCCATTCCACAAAGAGAGTAAAGTGCTGAGGCACTGAGACACCAATGGTTGAACTCAGTATCTCTGGCCAGGGCCGCCATCAGGGGGGTACTGTTGTACCGGGCCGGGGCTCACCAGGGGTCCCGGTACAACAGCACATACTGTCACCGTGACAACCAGGCACCAGGATGCGATCGCAGGGGTGGAGGAATCATTCCCACTGCGATCGCATCCTGGTGCCTGGCTGTCACGGTGACAGCCAGGCTGAAGACACAGTAGCGGTGACCAGCGGCGGGCCCCCAGCTAAGTATATGTTGCTCATGGGGGGGGGGGGGGCCGTACTGGGCATGATTATTTCTGAAGGCGGCCCTGTCTCTGGCATTTGCTAGCTCTCTCAAACTCCAGCTTCTACCAGTCACCACCTTCAGAGATCGCAACAGAAGTGTAAGCCTCTGAAACCCTCATAGAGAAGAGAAATTAATCTTGGAATGAGGGGGAACAATTTCTCCAAACTACACCAGTCCAAACACGTACAAATACTTGTTCAAGGACATTATACAAAAATTACCAGACAAATAAAGTTTAAAAATTCTTCAGTTTCAATGACTCAAGAAAACAATTTTTTTTATACTTTTGTATAGTATGAAAATATTTAAGAAAATAAAAAAAGACAAATGTGTAAAGTATATATGCAAATACACATTAACAAAGTATAATTAGGAGATAGAACAGATTATTAGGATGCAAGTTGCTCTTGGATGTTTAAGATGAATAGCTCATAGGTTTAAGATAAGACTGGTACAGGAATGTAAAGGCAGGCAAGCACAGGACCTCGCATAAACCCCAATTCATATACCACATACTAATGAACCAAAGAGTGATTAGCAAACAGAGGGAAGAGTAAATCACAACCACATTAAATTCAATAGCTGTTTAGCATCAGGCAGCATCATTTAAGGCATGCGTAAGCAATAGAAGCATAGAGAGCACTGGTACACAAATGGCTCTATTGACTAACTGATTAAGTACAACCTCACAGAGACACAAAATGAACAATATATTGTGGAAACAATTCACTGTATACGCTAGTTAATACAGACTGTGTAGAAATCCTACATGTCCGTCTTGTTATTTGTGGTATTTAAGATCTCGCCCAAAACTAGAACATATTTTGGAGTGTGCCAGGAGAGAAACCGTGAATTAAATGCTTAGTCTGCCCTTCTGAGCAGACTCCATGAGGCAGTGCTATATTTGTCTGTGTAGGCCTTTGTGACACTAAAGCTATTGTGTACTTGCTTAGCTGATGGGGATGGAAAGATTACAATAGCACAGTGAATTCCCTTTGGTGACTGGGTTAGAGTGTGCACAAATTCCACAAGGTCTATGAAGTCAATCTGCAATTGTTACAAAACTCAATACTGCACCACCAAATGCTGCAGAAAACATAATTTCTGGGGGGAAAGGGGGGATATGATTTTACCTATTTGTCTTATAAAACAACATTGTAAATGCTTCTGTTTCTATTTGTACAAATGTAATATGCCCCAAAGGTAGGAGGTTTACAGCTCAAAACCTAAACCTCATCATTTTTGGACAACTTAATATTTCATACAAGTTTACTACATAACAATCCACTCAGATTGGCAGCACACAAAATCATTAGTGCATAAGTTTAAGCATAGAATGACATTAAGGGTCTGATTCATTAAGGATCTTAAATGAAGAGGTATCTTATTTCAGTTCCCTGGACAAAACCATGTTACAATGCAAGGGGTACAAACTAGTTTTCTGTTTTGCACATAAGTTAAATACGGACTGTTTTTTCATGTAGCACACAAATACTTGATAGCTTATTTGTACACTGAAATTTAAAGTTGATATTTGTGGGCCTCCACTCTTTTTGGTGATACACTGATTTCTAGCCAAAATTGCCATAAAGATCTGTAAAAGTTGTAGCATGTAGAGGAATGTTTACCTTATGTAAAAGTCCCTATTTACTAAAATAACTACATTACATTAAAACCCATTTCTAATTTTCTTGAGCTTATTATATTTCTGTTTGTTGCTGCGGAAGACGTTTAACATTTCCAACATCACGTCCCCCCTATGCTAAAGGACTTGTAAATCACTGCAATACCGCATTTGGAATGTAAATCAGACTTCTCTGCTGGCAGAAAGTAATGCTCTTTTTCATCTTATTCGATGTGTATTACTTTTGGAAAACTTTTTAATACTACTTTAGATAAAGAAAACTATGAGGCTGCAGTCATGTAGGACTGTTCTGTCCTGCAGAAAGTTACTACCAGTAAGTCAGTCAATATGATTACCTCTTCTTTAGTATTATAATTTCATGCAGTGGTAGAGTAGGAACTTTGAAGCTGAGCTATGAGGTTATTGACCATGTCCATTTCAAATATTGCTATTAATCGAAAAAGGTCCTTTAGGGATAAAACATGTCAACTTCCACTTGGAAAGGAGAGATTTGTTATATTTAAACATTTTGCACTGCTTTATCGTTTAGAAAATAAATATAATGATGATTTTTCTTCTTTTATTTTTAATTAATGTAAACCTAAAATGAATGGTAAAAGGAAAGATTTAGATGTAAACCCAGCGACACAAGATGGATGAGTGATTAGCTACAAACTCACTGTCTAAAAGCTGTGCAGAGGGTAGCTATTTCCTTGGGGTGCATAGCAAGTGCTCTTGAACTGCAAGGAGCAATGAATCTAGTGTCAAGTTGAATGTGCATCAATTGCTCAAATGTGCCAAATTAAAACATGGCAATGCAAGAAGTCTTAATGCCTTTTACCATAAAATATTTATATTAGCAATGTACAAGAAACAAGAGCAGCAAGTCTTCAGGTCATTAATTAGCCCATACTTTTTCACATAATCAGATTGCACAATTGTCTGTTTCCAGGTGAATAACCTGCACTTGAAATATTTTGGAGAAAAAAAAAAATAGGTCAGCGACGGTTTCCTTGACAATACTCTTTTTCCCTCATCAGGTTTTGGTGAAATGTAACACTTGCAAAATTCTCTTAAATGTCATTTCTGCTTGGTAGTGCAAGAAAAAAGTTGCACATTCACAGGAGAGTCAATTACACATGATAGGTTACACGAAAATGCACTTAACAGCTCACTCCTAATTTGCCATAACAGAAAAGGACAATATTATGCTCTGAGCACAGCCATTGTTACAGAGTATAACAAAATATTTGCTCTGCAGCTTTAAAAGTGAATCAGTGTAAATTAACTTTAATTTTGTTAATCAACAGTACAAATCACCAGTTCATCATGCTAGTCATTTGCTTCAGAACAGTTTCTATCTTTTATTAATTATATTATCATTAACTGTGTCAACATATTAAACAGCTCTATGCATTGTGGAGATTATGATACCAATAAATAAAACACAATGACATTTAACAGAACGTAAGGATGGCTCTGGCCAAATAAGCATACAATCGGATAGGTGAGGGGAACAATACATAAGGTACCAGAATAGCAATTGTAGCTAGTAGTGAGTAAAGTGTGTGGCTACTGTAAGGCAGACGCATAATCAGTCTGCAAATTTAAAGCAGCCATTAGTCACTGGTATTTCTGTGCAGCTACCTGTGCTGTGGGACAATTGGAATGAGGAGAGACAGTATAAAGTATGTCAGGATTCCAAATATGAAGACCACAGAGAGTAATGTGAATGAAACTAAGTGGTTTTATTTTAAAACACAAGTCACAGGTAAAAATGAGATGCAGTAACTGATTAGGAAGCAAAAATAAAATAAAAAAATCCGTAGAAGCAATTGAAATCCGTAGAAGCAATTGAAACAGGATAACAGGATTACCAGGTTAGCTGAGGCAGAGGCACAACAGGTTAACTGCAGGTACAGATTTGACAGGATAGCCAGGTTTAGCTTGGAAACTGGAGACCAGGCACAGCAGGGTGACCGCAGGTAACAGAGTAAGTACAGAACTGGAATCCGTCAAAGCAACACTCTGGAATCGTTCGTGAGAATTGAAATTTATAAGCTTCCTCTGGAAGCAGTAGACTGCCACTGTGTTGTGTACCCCTTATGCAAGTTGCTGTTCCTCCTGCTCTCAGCACACATTCTCCCAATCTGATACTCCACCATAATTAAACAGTCCGCTTTTTCAAATGTGACACAAATGTTCCAGGGTTGAACATCATACAGCACAAAAAGATCTGCAGTTTTGCGCAGAACAACAGTGCAGGCTACATAGCACCTAAGGGCCCCGACCATGTCCAATAGTAACAAGTACTTACCCACAGACCGAGAATTCGGAGCAAAAGCAGGAACTACAACACCGTCAAAGCCAGCCGACCTAATGAGTGGCACCGAAGAGGTCCTATTGCCATTCCCAGAAGGTCCGAATACCAAGCTCGGCACGGCCAGTCTGGGGCCACAAGGATAGCCATCACCCGTTCCCTCTTCAACTTCATGAGAACCCTTTGAAGCATGGGAAGAGGGACTAAGTAGACAAGGTGAAAACTCCACGGCATCCCCATGGTGACAACACACGATCACGTAGTTATCACTGGAATTATTACTGACTGTTATTAGTGCAACTAAACAGGGAGGCGCTGAGTCTAACGCACCCCCTGTGTTCACCAGGGAGCCATGCAAGGACATATGGACTTGGCTGTGTGAGGTGCACAGGTCGCGGTTTTCCCCAGATAGTCCCAGTTTCCCAGTGCAGTGAGGAAAGAGGAATAGTCGGGCAGTCCGGGTCAGAACCAACGGTAGCACAGTACAACCTAGATAACCAGGAGAGTAGTCAGGAACAAGTCAGGGGTCAAACAAGAACAGTGAAAGTCAATAACAAGACGAATCAGGAACCAAGTAGAAATAGAACAAACAGGAACGCTGGAGCAGGGTGAACCAATACCATTGCACCCTAATGGCATCAGAGTGAGGTTTAAATAGAGGTAAGTGTTGACCAATTGAAGCCTGCGGTCTCGGCGGTCAGAACCCAGCTGACCGCCGACAGACTGAGAATGACAGTGCCCTGTTGAGTGAGAGGAGAGAGGCGTCCGTCTCCGGCACCTATGAGGGGTGTGGAGGTGGCGCCTGACACAAACCCTGCAGAAAGATCCTTGGATTTTGCACACAAGAGAGAAACCTTGGAGTTCAACCGTGACATCATCATATTTACCATTGAACAACCCCATCGCTGATTTAGGAGATTGAACACCTCCTGATGTAGGGACCATTCGCCTGAATGGACCTTGCTGTGGCTGAGATAATCTGCCTCCAAGTTTTCTACTCCAGGAATTGAGATTGCCGAGATCAAAGGAATATGTTGCTCCGCCCACAACACTATTCTGGTCGATTGCTTCCTGGCGCTACCATTGTAAGTGCCACCTTGATGATTTATGTAGGCCACTGCTGTCGCATTTTCTGACTGCCCTCTGACAGATTCTCCCTACAGAAATCTTTGCATTACCTAGCACATTGTAAATCACTCTTATCTCCAGCATATTGATGGGGAGAGATATTTCCAGAGGGTCTCACAAGCCCCGGAATCAGAATTGAGATGAACCCTCCCCATCCCGACAAACTGACGTCCGTAGTCACAAATTTCCACTCCCACGTTTGGAAGGATCGACCCTTGGAGAGGTGTGAACTGTAAAGCCACCAAGCAAAGGACTGGTATCAGGAGAGGAAAGTCTGATCATCTGCCTGTCTAGGTGCAGATGTGATTTGGTCAATTTTTGGAGGAGTGTCCACTGGTACACTCGTGAGCCAGTGGGCACTCCGAGGGCACTACTTGATACATTTACAATCTGGTGTTGAAATACAGCTCGAAAAAGCACATCGTCAGCGCTGGGAGATTGATTAACCAACCATGAACCTCTAAGAAGAACATGGTTATCTGAATGTGGTGAGAAAGTCTGGGAGAACGATGCTTTCAGAATGTCGTCCAGATAAGGCGATACCCTGAGAATGAAGAAGGGCTGCCATAACTGCCACCACCTTGGTGAAAACCCTCGGGGCTGTGGCTGCGGTAACACCGCAAATTGTTAATGGTCATCCCTTATTGCAAAGCGGAGTAAACACTGATGTCCCTACTATATAAGAACGTGAAGGTAAGTGTCCTTTATGTGCAGGGAAGCCATGAATTCTCTGTTTCATGATCGCAATTAACAACCCGAGGGACTCCATCTTGAAACCTAGGACTCCGACATGTAAGCTGAGTCTTTAGATTTAGAATAGGTCTGGGAGTCTTCTGGCTTTGGGACAAGGAAGAGATTGGAGTAAAACCCCAACCTCTTTCAGCAGGGGGAAAGGAATGATCACTCCCCAATCCAGCAAGTTCTGGATTGCTACCTGGCATGCTCTGCGCCGGAATCCGCAGGCTGGAAGCCCTGTGGTGAAAAACGGCAACTAGGGAAGTGGGGCAGATTTATAACATACCCCATTGAGACAATGCCCATGATTCCAGGCATTTGCCCTGAAACGCTAGTAGACGCACTCCCACCACATTGTTGGGAGTCATGCCATGTGGAGGCCGACTCAGTCGACTTGGAATTTCTGAGTCTAGAGGGGCCACGGCCCTGGAGAAGCCACCCCTCAAGAGGGAGTTCTTGACTGACCACTGGCAGTGGATGTTCGGACCTTGTAAAAGGGGACGAAAGGACCGAAACCCAAGATGATTAGGCTTGGCCTTAGTTACTGGCAAAAATGAGCTCTTTCATCGCATTGCTTCAGATATGAGCTGGTCTAACCTAGCTCCAAAATGGGAGATGCCATCAAATGGGACCACTTCTATCTAGCGTGAGCTTGGAATACACTTCCGCACACCAAAAGCGCAGCCACAAGGAGCGTCAACTGTAATAAGTGCAACAGAGTTAACATCCAAGGATGCCTGACCGCTGAAGTTAGAGGCCTCCATGATATGATCTGTCAGGAGCAATAATTGTAGGGGAACCACCCTGGAGTCCCCGAGCTAACTGCTCTGACCATACTTGAATTGCCTTATTGACCCAAGCTGTGGACATACCTGGCCTGAAAATACTACTACCACCAGCGGTTTCATACATCGAAAGGAGCAAATAATCACATTTCTTGTCTGTGGTGTCTAAGGGAAATTGCCCCTTGTACTGGCAAGGTGGCCGTTCTGGTCAACCTTGCAATAGGGGAGTGTACCCTTGGAAGAACCTCCCATTTTTGAAATTCTTCTACTGGTAGTGGGTAGAGGGTCATAAATTTTCACGCAATGTGAATACAGTGAAAAATCAGTTTGCTCCATACCTCCACAATCATGTCCATTAATTGGGGAGAAGGAGGAAAGGAAATGACCTGCTTCAACTGCTTTTTAAAAAGTGAGAAACTAGCAGCACAAGATATCTCTGGGTTGGCAAAACCTAAGCTTTCGCAAAATAGAAAAAAAATATTAGCGCTTCTCCTTTAAGTGAGCATCTGCTACTGAATGACGTGGGAAATCATCACCAAAACTAATATCTTAATTTCAGCGCATGGATAGAGACATACAACTATCAAATGTTTATGCTGTTCTTTTGCTGTGCTTCAGGATATATCTTCATTAGTACGAAACGCGTCCGGTAGAAGCTATTTGAAAAGGTTTTTTAGCTACTCAGGCTTCCGTACTACCAGAAAGCACTTTGCGTTCCACGTGCGTTCCAAGAGCCTCCAGGCGGAGGAGGACGCAGTAAAGCTTGTAACGAAGATTTGAACAAACACTAGAGAAAATATCTCTCAGAATAACTACATCGATAGGCAAGTCTGCCGGGAACAATCAAGAGGACGGTATATCACGTTCTATCAGGGAGAAAATAGGGTAAGAGTTCCTCCCTTGTTTATATTACAGAGTGCTCAATACCTACCACCATTTTTCAACAAAAGAGCATAAACATTTAATAGTTGTATGTCTCTACCTTATTCATGTGTAAGATCATTCCATTATCATAATAAGTGTTTCATGCTCTGAAATTGTGACGTCAGTGCGACCTTCATACATTGAAATTAAACATGGGTCCCGGCAGTGCCGCTTTAAATTTCAATGTATGAATGTCGCACTGACATCACACACTACTGCCAGAGAGCTGGGCAGTTGGAAGGAGGTCTTGTCAGCCTTCTGATGTTATCGGATATCTCCAGAGTCTTTTTTCAGTCAAGTCTCTCAATATTGCTGTCGTTTTTTTGACGACATTTTTTTGTTGTAGGTCTTGTCTGTGTCTGAGTTCTTGCAATCGTTGAAGCGATTACCACCGCCCACCCACATAAACACACCAGGGTTTGTCAGAAGCCAATTAACCTACCAGTATGTCTATGGAGTGTGGGACAAAGCTGGAGCATCTGGAGGAAACCTACCCCGCAAACAGGGAGAGAACATACAAATTCAACACAGATAGGGCCCTGTTTTGATCAAACCCATGACCCCAGTGCAGTGAGGCAGCAATGTTAACCACTGTGCCACCATGCTGCTCTAGTGTAAAAAGAGAAAACATGTAAGGATTGACTGAACTGTGTAAATGGCTTGTAAACAGATGGAAAAGCATGTTGTTAAGAGGGTAGTTCAGAAACTTAAAAAGCTAGCCTGAAGAGATGTCTTTTCAGGAACACTTAAATGTTTGCAGGTTAGGGGAAAGTTTTGTTGTATGTGGGAGGGAACGTCAAAGTGGGTGCATACCAGTAAAAACAAAATCATGTATCCAGGAACAGTAGCAAAGTACTGAGGATGGATGAGAAGCTTGATCAGATTTGAGTGTTCAACTTGGGAGATATTTTGGGACAATGAAAAAAGATGTATACTGGTTCAGTTCTGTTAAAGGCTTTGCATGTTAGAAAAATGTAAGACTGGATTCTGTAACCACAGACAAATAATGTAGGGACTGACCAAGCAGAGCAGCAGAACAACATTTGTCAAACAAAATTAGTATAGCTGACCATTGAAAATAGATTGTAGGGCGAAAGTCCAGTTAGAGGAAGAAAACCAAGAAGGAAATTACAATAATCCATGTAGAAAATTAGGAGTGCACGAATTAAAGTTTTTGCAGTGTCTTGTGTGTGATATGTGCATATCCTGGAGAGGTTCCTTAGCTGCAAGTAAGGCTGGTTACACACTACAAGAAAATTCTAACAATGTGAGTTTTAGCAATTTTACCAACGACAGGGTTAAAAACAAAACGGCCCGATCAGCATGCAGATTCATGTGTATACATTATACCCATTGTACATGATTACCTTCAGACGTTCTCAACAATATCCGTGATTTGTTATTAAAATATGTCTTTTCTGGAAAAAGTTATTTTTTTCCCCTTGTGTCTTGTGCTTTTGTGGTATTCTAGGCCTACTGATCAGTCCCCTGGGCAACTTCCTTCACCTCTGCTCACTGAGCACAGGAAGTGCTGACTTATCTTCAAACAAAACAAGGATAGGTCAGTATGTAATGTAATATGTAACGCAAATGTTATGCAATCAAGACTGTATTGAAAAGACAGTCGCGAGTGCATACACACTGCAGAATTGGAACATCAGTCCATCGATGAATGAGATTTTTAGTTCAGTTTAAAAATCTCATTCAACGATATGATGTGCTTTGGAGCGATAATCTTTCCCCGGTGCAGGATGCACACTACTGTGATATTGTTTATTGTCTGATTGCCCCAATAATAGGCTGAAAAAACAATAGTGTGTACCCAAGCTAACCAAATTTGAACACAGATTGGATGTGGGGAACATAGGACAGTTCTGAGTCAAGGATAACACCTAGTGCTAGGAAAAAAAACACTGTATAAAAATAAACCACAGGGTGCATTTATATGCACATAACAAAAACAAAACTAAACCAAACAAAAAAAAAAAAGCCATGCAAACTACTATTTTGTTGCATGATCAGCTCTACCTCTCACACACACTATAATTCAGTACATAGTACTATGAGCCAAAACCCTACTATAAACACTGTGAGGAGGTAAGACCTCCACAAGAACTCCATCTGCTAATTACAGAGTGAAGATCTGCAAACTATTGTTAGTACTTCAAACTGCGGCATGCTTGCCCTGCGCTTGGAATAACCACTCATAGCTCCAGTCTGTACACCTCTTGTTCACACCCTCATTTTTACAACAGGCAAGACCCTAAGGGGTGTATTCAATTGTCAGCGTTAACGCTGAAAAACGAGCGCTCAAAAAATATTACCGTTTATATGGTAATATTGCGCACGAAATGCGTTAATACGGTAGTTTACTCACGGAATTTCAGCTCGCTGCTCAGGGGGCTGCGAGCTGAAATTCCGTGAGTAATTACCGTATTAACGGTAAGATTTTTTGAGCGCTCGTTTGTTAGCGTTAACGCTAACAATTGAATACGCCCCTAATAGTAAAAACATATCCTTCAGTTAAAGGTAAGAGCTTGGAAAAGATTCAAAGACCACTAAAACTAACCCAGTAAAAAAATAATTACAAAAATAGAATTGGTGTGTGACAGTGAGCAGCGTCAGTCCTGAAGCCAAGAGTTCAGAGCACAAAGAAAAAGACAACTGTAGATCTGAAAGGTGGAGAGCAGTCTAATTTAAATACACAACAGGGACTATGCCAAAAAAAAAAAAAAAAAAAGGTGCTATGGTCTATCCAGGAGTTGCACAACTTAAAAAAATATTCTTGTTTTTTGACTCGAAATATTTGTGTTTTAAAAGCTGCACTCCAGATTAAAAAGGTAAAACACGAAGTACAAGGTTTAAAAAGATATGCTAAAGCCTGCAGTTTTGAAACCTATGAATTGCAGAAAAAGTTGGTGGTGTAGGAATAAAATAGAAGGAAAAAATAAAATAATAATAAATAATAATAAATAATACAGGTTTTTCCCATGACCCTGGCTCGTCTCACAGCCCTAGGGGACAACCAGGGATATGTGCCTGCTCGAATGGCTTTGTGTGAGCAGGTGGACCAATGAGATTCAGCAATAATGGAGACTGTCATTCCTGATTGGGCCTTCTGCTCATAACCAAAACCCCACCCCTCACTACCATTTTAAAATGACAAAAATAGAAATATTCGGCCACTTCGCTGAAAAAACACACATTAATGCATTATAATACAACTAAGAAAGGGAACAGTTCTCTTTAAAACACCTTTAGGCTTTTAGTGTTAAAATACGCTACTGTGAGACACTTTTTGATGCCATTCTGAAGAACATATGTAAAAACATTTATAAATAATATATCAAGGCTAGCAAAGCAAACATTACAAAATGAGAGGTATATTTCATGTTGTAGATTATGTTTATTCCTACCTCAATATCACAGACGTATTCAGTTTTATCCAACAGGGTCACTTTACATGGTACAGTCTGCACTTTTTTGGGGGGTTTATGAGAACTCTCTTTCTTGGCTTCAACAGGCTGATTCTCTTTTATCTCTTTCTCCCCTTGTTCATCAAGCTTTTCTACAATCGCTTGTGTTTCATCTTCTTTCTTCCCCTCTTTAGAAGACTGTAAGTAATATAAATAAAAGGATGATTAGTAACTAAAGCTAGCTGAACAGAGAGGGGGAAAAAAAAAGAACTGCTTACATATTTTGGTATTACTGCATTAATTCTTCAATGATCTGCATTTCTCTTGTTAGACCAGAGAAATGTACTATTACCGTATATACTCGTGTATAAGCCGAGTTTTTCAGCACATTTTTTTATGCTGAAAAAGCCCCCCTCGGCTTATACACGGGTGAACTTACCTGGTCTCCGTTTCCTCAGCTCTTCAGTTCCGCAGTGGAACGCATGTGCGTTCCACCGACAGGAAGTTCGGCACAAATGCCGAACTTCCTGTCATTGGAACGCACATGCGTTCCACTGCGGAACTGAAGAGCTGAGGAAACGGAGACCAGGTAAGTTCGTTCTCTCTCCCTCACTCGCTCCCTCCCTCTCTCCCCCTCCAATATTAACATAACGTGATTTCCCTATTCTTTGGGGGTGAATTTCAGATATGGCATTTGCTGGGTCTCATAATACATTATTATTCAGGATACCGTACATTGATGGTTCTAATTTATACGATTCATTTATAAAACAGTTTTTTCAAATTAAATCAATAAAGTAGAGTAACAAATCAGGGGGTGTGGAAATATTAAAGCACACATATATAAAGATATTTATTGACAGTGTCCCCCTGCACCCCATTTTGAAATGTGTCAGGGCTTCACTAAAATGGCAAGCTTATATCAGTAGCTAATCAATCAAAAACACACATGATATAAAAATGTGTAAAATAAAAATGCATATACAGATGTAAATAAAAAACATAATAATGAATAAATCTACAAAAATTACCAGTAGCTGCTGCATTTCCAACCCTAGGCTTATACTCGAGTCAATAAGTTTTCCCAGTTTTTTGAGGTAAAATTAGGTGCCTCGGCTTATATTCGGGTCGACTTATACTCGAGTATATACGGTATGTATTATTATTTATGTACTATGCTTTACTTTCCTACTGTACAGAGCTGCAGCATTTTGTGGCATCCTACAAATAAACAGTAATAATAGAGCTGTTACATCGTCAAATTGAAGAAATTGGCTACACCATTACTATTGTGCTCAATAAGTATTTAGATAAAGTTTAGGTGCGCATTCACCTCCATACAGTTGTAACACATTCAGGAGAATGGAGTAGGAAGTAGGGACTCCGTCTAAGCTCTAATTGCTAGTGAATAGAGATATATACTATTGTCATTTACAAATTGTTGAGACCACAAAATATTTGCCTCTGATATCTGTAGGTGATGGTCACATTTCAAAACATAAAATATTTGAGGCATTTAAGTGGAAGAACTAATAATACTTCTCCATATGACCTGGATTGCATAAATAGTATAATAAAAGACAGATCATGGCTCATACTTGATTGTGAAAAATTTGAACCAAGACTTGTCAGTAGTGTTCTCTCCAGCACCCGACTGTTTATTTACCGCCCGGATTTAGGAGCCCAACATAGTCTTATTATAATAGAATAAACTATTGTTTCTCCTATTAGAACAGGCATTATGTCAGCAGCACAGCCAGCAGTGGGTGGTAGACCACTGACCACCAGCTTGACCAGGCCAGGATTGGGCAATAACCACCTTCTTAATGCCACCCAGCTGGCAATGATATTGATAAAGATATATATCTATCATTATGAGAATGAATATATATATATATATATATGAATATATATATATATATATATATATATATATATATATATATACATATATACACACATATATACACACACACACACACACACACATATATACATATACATGTACATACACATGCACACATACATACATAGAATAAGTGATTAATGAATTGTAAGAAAATTAGATTTCATTGTAATGAATGTTAAAAAAGGCAGCAACATGACAGTCTGAATATTTACTATATTCAAAAGAAAATAATTGTCATCTGTTTTGGCATCTTTGCTCAAGGGTAAGAGAAAAACAAACATAAAAACACGTATGCAAGTATTTTATACTTTTTGAAAAAGAGTTGTGTGTATTTTATTAGCTGTGGCTGTTAAGAGAACTCAAAATTAAAACAGCCCATTTGGCCAAGGACATATAGTGACAAGTATGGGCATAACCTTAAACCATAGAAGGAATAAAAATAGGTAGTCCTGAACCATTTGATTGGGCATGAGACCAGGTCACAACATGAATGAATGATCAAAAAGGCACTGTAGAAGTAGGTTTATAGTGTGTGTGTGTGTGTGTGTGTGTGTGTGTGTGTGTGTGTGTGTGTGTGTGTGTGTGTGTGTGTGTGTGTCATACACACTTTAAAGGTGTTACCAACAATATTCAATGTAGTACAAACATATGTCAGGGTGATAATGCAATGGAGGAAAAAATAAATTTATAGAAATACAATACACACCTCTACGTCTGCATTAAAAACATCATGTTTCTCCTTAACGCTCTCTACCTCAGTCTCCACATGTTCATCTGCTGACTTTTCGTCTTTGTTGCTCAGTTCACCTTCTCTTCCTGGTGTCACCTCAGATGAATCAACAGTGTTATATTTATTGTTATCCTCTGATGGTTCAACCTCACTCTGAGATTTTTGTTTCTTGCGCCATGAAGGTAGGAAGCGGGAAATCCCTTTGCTTTCATGTACCTCCTTTTCTCTTTTCTGTTTACCTGGACTTTTCTCTAAATGATTGGTTGGAGAGGAAGAAGTTGATTCCCTTATGTTCGCTTGCTCTTCCTCTCCAGGGTTTTTATTTTCGGAGCCGTCAGTAGTTGCTGGTCCGTTTTCTTCTGCTTGACGACTCTCTTCATTCAAGCTATCCAATTGCACAGTCTGATTCTCAGACTTTTCTAAATCATTTATTTCAATTGCAGATGTTGCTTCAGTTGTCATGGTCTCAGATTATGCTGAAATGGCAATAAAGTTAGTTAATCTCAGGCTCAACAATTGCAATATTAATGTGACAAGTACAATATTGGCTATTGTTCATTTTGAGCTTTAAGAAAGGAAATGGTAAATGGTCATCTTCCTCAGAGACCAAAACGTTATTTCTCTAAACAGATGACAGGTCGATGAAGGTATATTTACTGATAAACTGAGCAGCAGTGGAAAGCAGGAAGGAAGGATATATCTGTGCTGAGGAATAGCGGAGGAAGTTGAGAGTCACTCAATGAGGTAAACAGAGTATTCCAGTTTAGCATATGACAAACTATATGATCACAAGTTCTTTAAAAGAACCAATATGTTTTCACATTTCTTTATTGTTTCTCTAACAAAAGACTTAAAAGTTACAATCTGAGAGGGTAGAAGATTCAGTGTATTTATTCCACCTTTGCCTTCACCTGAATATATAAAAAGGCATCATGAGCCATTGATTTAGGACAATGTGCTCTGCAAATGCACCGATAAAACTGCCAATAGCACATGGACACTGGGCAATTATTGGTCAGATGTTTTTAAGTGTTTTCTGAAACTGTTGCAGTGCCTTGAATTACACGTTTGTAAAATGCTGTACTAGTTGTGTGGGAAAGCTTACTTAGATATTACATGTGTATTTAAGTTTCCATAATTGTAAATACATTCTAAGAACTGCATTTGAACCCACAACAGCAATATTAACACGCCAACTTTACATACATTTTTGTAATATATTGTTATAGTTGTTAAATTTCCTTATCAGCAAAATATCAGTATTGCACAAGCTTCTGGTAATTAGGACTATTTTACCATCAAGCACCACCAATCACTGTCCCTTTATACCATCCCAACAGCAAACACAGCTCATGACTAGCACAAACACAACTAGTCTATTTAAAAGGACAACTAGTCAGGAAACAGAAAAAAATGTTTACCTTTACATTAAAACGTTTTAAATTAAGCTATAATATGTAAAAGAAAATATATACTGCTAATTACAAATATTAGTATTGCTAATTATCTTAATATTAAGGGTGTGCACCGGCCACTTTTGGCGTTTTCGGTTCTGATTAGCTTGAGGTTTTGGGTTCTGATTTGTTTTGCCAAAACACCCCACGAAATGTTTTGGTTCTGATTTAGAGTTTTGGGTTCTGATTTATTTTTTAAAAAAGCATAAAAAGTGCTAAAATCCGGGTTTTTGGTTTTTTTTCTCACTCCTACGCTATTATTAACCTCAATAACATTCAATAAGAATCATTTCCACTAATTTCCAGTCTATTCTGAACACCTCACAGCTATCTGGACTGCGTAGTGGAGTGGCCCCGGTACCCAATTTGGTACCGGGGCCACAATACCTCCTCCAACTGGTCTGAATTCCACTGCACAGATGGCTGCTCCTACATCCTCTGCAGCATATAGAGGGTGTAGTTCGAGCGCGTCACTACCTCTTGTTTTCGACGATGACAGGTCATTTTCATTAATTTTGGATTTGGCAGCAGCAGTCAACGTATTTTAATATCTGATACGCATCTATCTGGACTGCGTAGTGGAGTGGCCCCGGTACCCAATTTGGTACCGGGGCCACAATATCTCCTCCAACTGGTCTGAATTCACAGATGGTGGACACCGGATGCACGTCCAACACCAACATAGCTGTTAAGGCCGCAGTTATTTTTGGGTACAGCAGCAACAGTGAATGTAGTTTGACTTTTAAATAGCAGTACCTAGTATTTTTTTATAATTTTTTTCAATTATTTTTGTATAGGTTTTTTATAAAATAAATTTTTTTTTTAGAACTTTTGAATAACTTTGAAATAACAATGCCCTTAGCAGGACAGAGCACAGGACACAGCACCACTGGATTCAGCAGGACAGAGCACAGGACAAAGCACAAAGAACCACTAAACTGATCAGGAGCTCCCTAACTACAACCTCCCTCACGAGTGATCACAGCCAAAATGAAGATGGCGCCCGCAAGGTGAGTATTTATGACATCCGATTCTTGCGAGATCCGACGCGAGACTTGGATGTCATAGCCTCGGTTTGGCGCCCGGAAGTTCCCGAACAGTGCTCGGATCCCGTCGGATCCGCACTGTTCGGGTGGGCTCGGATTTGCGGAATCCGAGCCCGCTCATCCTTACTTAATATCAGTGGAACACTTCAAGATGGAATTTACCTGGTGTCAGATTTTACACGGACACTACTACACCGATTTGACATCTTTCCCTTCTTATGATTGTGGAATGCACGTTCACAACGTCTGTGTTGGGTTGGTTACGTGAACACAGCCTGTCTTTTCCCCCATTACAGCTAGGTCACTTTCGTCAGCTGTCCATAATTTAGGGAAGTTTTTTGTTTTTTTGGGGGTTTTTTTTAAACAAAATTCCCATAGTTGTCATTCAATGCCAACATAAATGTTACAAATATATGTACAGATTTACTAAACAGTGTATTAATTAATCATTGAGTTACACCAATCATATCAAGTAGATAACAATGAGAAAACATGAGGCAGAATGTCTCTGAGTGATTGGCTACAAAAGAGTTATGGCAATACCTTCAGAAGGAAAAAGGAGGGGGGGGGGGCAACAACTTTTTAATAATGTACAGATTGTAAATTTGACTACATAAACATCAATAGGATATTAGAATTTGAGTATATGTGTTTGGGCACATGTATGTATGCATCCATGTGCGCATCTGTGTGGACCCTCTAAACAGACCTCAGGAATTATACTGAAGGTACGCAGAGATTAAAGATCTCATGGGCTCAACTGAAAATTTCGAAGACCAGATTTTATTTTACCTCTCTAAAGCAACAAATACCTTATTATACTTTACAAAAGCCCAAGCCAAAAACACAAATAGGTGTGTATAAACTTGGAAACCAAGGGGGCAATGTCTGCAACAGACAGACTGATCCTGCTGCACTGGCATAGCTTCAGTATCCATTTTTAAAAGATCCAGCAGTTCAGTGCTTGGGCAAAAAGACCTGTTCACAAGGAGGTCTACTTATACAGTGGCCAGAATGCAGGCAACAGCAGTCTGACAGGATTTATGAGCTGAAAGTTAAAAATGTTAATCCGATCATTCATAAACATTGTGTTTTGCCCCCAAAAAAGCACACAGTGACTTTAAGTCATACATGTCGACTCTCCCGGAATGCCTGGGAGACTCCCGAATTTCGGGTAGGTTTCACGGACTCCCGGGAGACCTGGCGATTCTCCCGCATCTGGCCTATTTAAATAAAATTAGAGCCGGAAAGTACGGACGGAGGGGGCGAGGCTTCGCATCATTTCGGCCCTGCCCCCAGTGATGCAATACTTGTTTGGGGTCTTTTTACACTGTAAAAAGACCCCCGCCCCCGGTGACATTACATCACCGGGGGCGGGGCCAAAATGACGCAAATCGTGAACCCGAGCCCTCTCCACCCATACACCCCCTCATGCCCTCCAGAATCTCCTGCACCCAGCCAGCATAAGGTTGGCAAGTATGCTTTAAGTCAATTAGCCAACATTGCTTCATGTGTGGCTGGCCTAAATGACAGCGCAGTACGATTAAATTGACAAATAACTTTAAATTTCAATTAACAACTGAGCGAACACATAACAGACTGTGCAGTGTAATCATAAGGGAATCACTGGTACAACTGATAAGTTAATCTAAATGTTTACTTAAATGCTGCTGTGCAATGTCTGGGGCATTTTTTCCCACAGCCATATAACAAAACCTACAAGGTTAAATGAGCAAGATTTGTTTTCAGACTATGGCCTGGATTTGTTTTTACATTTTATGCAGCTGCATTAAGTGCTTTGTCAAACTTAATCTCACAAGTTGGTCAATTGCATGCAGAATCACAGTGATGAAAATGAATGCACAATAACAAGTCTACAGAGAAAAGGCTAGATATGTTACTAATTTGTACTCAGCTATGACACATTGTTAAATACTCTGCTGAAAATGCTCTATTCCACAATGAGGTATTCAAAAAATGGAATGTCATTGGGGGAAAAAAAAAAAAGATTCTATGTGAATTGTTGCCTGCGGTACAATGAAGCATCTCCAACAGGTTTGCAGATCACTTGGGAGGTACAGAACATTTTGCATTGATGGCTATAAAAAAAAAAAAAAGTTACAATATGCTACCACATCTATCCACACTCTGGGCATCTTCTTCCTGATGAAGACTAAAATAAATAGCTAAATGAGAAAAATGACTAATGGACCAGTAGGGTTGACACATGTCTATTACTAAGGTGACTGGTTAAAAAATGGACTTCTAGGGGAAAGAAAATGTAACCTGTAATACACATATACAGTATTAATAGTATCAGTGTACCATGAATTAATAAAGCACCATAGAGCTTACAAAGCTGTGCTTTGAAATGAAAAACTATTCAGGTAGTTGTGCCGGCACATAGGTCCTGCCGAGAACTAAAATAAGTATAAGTATACTATAATTAGGCAAAGCAATGGAGTAACTTTAGAAGTACACTCTAGTAATATTAAAATGGAGAGAATGGACATAGTAGACAGACTATTTTGGCAGTTAAACACAAAAGTGCCTGTACAACAAGAAGGCAAAAAAGCATTCTCCACAACCAGAAGAGGATACAAGTTCCGATATTATAACTGGTAAAGGACAGTTATGCTTGACAGTAGCTGACTATTTTATGGTTTCTACAGTGCCGGGTTCGTGTTTCAAATCTCCACCTGCCGTTGTCTCACATTATTTCATTATTGGCGGCTGATAATGCTGCTGCCTTGTAATAACACATACTTTCCCATCCAGCTGCTTCAATTGTTATTCCACTTACCTATGTATCAGGTGTCCCCCACACCGCTTAGATTGTAAACTTATGTAACAAAAAGTTAATATGGTTCAAATGTCATTGTATAATATTCCTTAAAAACCATCTTAATCTCCCTAGGTTACCCCATTACCACCCTCTACAAAGATAGCACAAGACAACAACCCTCTAACCAACATAGCTGTGTGACTGAACATACAGCCCACTAAATAGTTCTTAACCTTTACATTCTAGCTGGACAAATATTCTATATGATGTAGCACTTACCCTTGTGCATCACACCACTGTCCCATAGACAGCAAGCTTGCGAGCAGGGCCCTCTTTCCTCTCTGTATACATTATCAAGTATTGTTTTATTACTGTGTGTTCCCAATTGTAAAGCGCTACTTAATCTGCTGGCACTATATAAATGTTGATTATAATTTTGTCATCTGTTTATGTCATGATCACCACAGTGTGTAGCGCTACATAGTATGCTAGCGTTAATAAATAAAAAATAATATAATACATACGTTAAGGACATTAAACATCTTTGCAAGACCACAACATTGATTCTATTAAAACATTACTTGAGTGAGCCCAAACAACACTTACAAGCTTTAATTTTTATTTTATTTATTTTTAAGTATTGCTGTTTGTATAAAGCCGCTTGCCATCTGGAGTAAAAGCACAAGTAAACAATTGCTTACAATTATGTTAATTCAGTGCTGAATGTTTGAAAACCATTTCACAGGAAGTACTACTTCCTTTAATTACGTAAAATGCATAATATAGCATTCCTCATCAAACATTTGTGTCTAGTACTCTGTTGGCAGATACATCAATTACAACTGGAAATTTAAAAGTATAAGTTAATGTTATAAGGAGAGGAAGGCAGAGAATGTGACAATGTTTTTTCTTTCAAAGTTTAAGTAAATTAAATAATTGAGTTTGCTTCTCCAAAATATGGAGTAGGATAAAAGATATATGTACTGTTATTATGCAGTTAAAGGGCAGGGTACCACAAGCACCAAACAGTAGTGCAAGAATAATGGATATGTACAATATAGACCTCTGACTGGTTGCAATTTCCTCCACTGAGGAAAAACTGCAGGCGCTCCTCCTATTCCGAATTGTACTGTAGCATATATGAGGGCTCACATGGAAAACGAGAGAGGTGGTACACACTGGTTATTAGTTTAAATACCACAGAAATGCTGCAACTTTTTTTTCTGTTTTTAAATATTGCAAATGGTGATCTTAGTTATGTTCTGTACTCATCAAGAGCAAATACTTTTAACTAAGGGTGTGCACCGGGCACTTTTAGTGTTTTGGGTTCTGATTTGTTTTGCCAAAACACCTGACGAAAGGTTTTGGTTCTGATTTAGGGTTTTGGGTTCCGATTTATTTTTAAAAAAAGCATAAAAAGTGATAAAATCTAGTTTTTTGTTTGTTTTCCACTCCTACGCTGTTATTAACCTCAATAACATTCAACAACAATCATTTCCACTAATTTCCAGTCTATTCTGAACACCTCACAATATTGTTTTTTAGTCCAAAACGTTGCACCGAGGTAGCTTTCTGGACTGCGTAGTGGAGTGGGCCCGGTACCCAATTTGGTACCGGGGCCACAATACCTCCGCCTTCAAATGGTCTCAATTCCAATGCACAGCTGCCTGCTCCTACATCCTCTGCAGCATATACAGGGTGTAGTTCGAGCGTGTCAATACCTCCTGTTTTAGACGACGACAGGTCATTTTGATTAGTTTTGGATTTGGCAGCAACAGTTAACGTTTTTTAATATCTGATACGCCTCTATCTGGACTGCGTAGTGAAGTGGCCCCGGTACACAATTTGGTACCGGGGCCACAATACCTTCTCCAACCGTGATACAGACCATTCATCATTGAGATCCCATCATGTATGTTAAAGACAGACAGGGTCGAAGTGTTATTTGTTGACTTTGGGAAAAAAAACTGTCCCTGTTGCAAATCTTCGTGCAATGAAGAGTGACTTTTTCATTAAAAGGCTCAAGCTTTTAAGTGTAGTGTTTATAAGTTATATTATACTTTTGGTTTAATTTGTTTTAATTTTGTTTTACTTTGTGCTCATGGCAAACGACTGTTGAACGGTCAATTGTTTGGTGAAAGACGTAGCGGTCTTACGACTTCCCATCTGGGAAGATGACCGACTACCAGCAGCAACAGCAGCAGTGGCAGTAGTAGGCTGCAGGATTCCTCGGATGAATCCCAGATTGAAGAGGACTCAGTCTGGCTGGTGACATGGCCTGCAGGACTAAATCTGATGGAGATCGTGGAGGAAGTTGACGAGGAGGGTGTTGGTGGTGTGTATCCAACAGGACCAAGGGATTTAGGTGTCCCTGGCCTGATGACGGTCCTAGCCCTAGTTCCTAAACTAACCACTGAACTATGAAGGTTATTCAGGTGACGTATAAGGGAGGATGTCCCTAGGTGGCCAAGATCCTTACCCCTGCTTATTTGAGCTTTACATAAGCTACACATGGCCATACATTTGTTGTCAGGATTTGGATAAAAATAACTCCAGACTGAAGAGGTGCATTTTTTGGTCTTCTGACCAGGCATGACAATGGGCTTTTTCATCCCATGGACAACAGCTGTTTCCCCCCCTGGTGCCTCATTTACAATAACCACATCAGCATCCTCATCATCAAGTTCCTCCACAGCGCCAGCTACATCAATAGCCTCCTCCCGGTGTACAACATTGACACCTTGATTACCCAAATCTGGATCTACACTGTAGGTGATCCTTCCAGCATATGCAGAGGGTGGGCTGCAAATGGTGGATAAAGTCACCTCTTCCCGTACAGTGATGGGAAGGTCAGGCTTATCAACCACCAACACCCTTGGACTCGCCTTGGGGATTTGTGATGTCATCTGTTTAGAAGGCAGAGTTGTTTGCGGTTTTGTTGCTGACAGCATAACTCAAATTTTTTGGAGGGGGGGGGGGGGGGAGAGGAGGGCTTAGATCCTTGGGTGAAGCTGAACCACTAGTCCTGAACACGGGCCAGGGCCTAAGCCGTTCCTTGCCACTCCGTGTTGTAAAGGGCATATGGGCAAGTTTACGTTTCTCCTCAGATGTTTTCAATTTTCTTTTTTTACTAATTGTAGTGAACTTTGGGTTTTTGGATTTTACATGCCCTCTACTAGGAGATTGGGCATCGGCCTTGGCAGACGATGTTGATGGCATTTCATCGTCTATGTCATGACTAGTGGCAGCAGCTTCAGCATTAGGAGAAAGTGGGTCTTGGTCTTTCCCTACTTTATCCCCCAAAATTTTGGTACTCCATTATATGCAGCACACGTTGTATTACAGTTCTATTTTTTTAAATACTGCAAGAACAGTGAACAATTTTTAATAGATTGCAGTATTAATGTTTATGGACTGCAATCATTTTTTTTAGACTTTTTAGAATATTTTTTTTAAAAGGATTTTTGTCGAATTATAATTTTTTGGGAAGATTTTTTAATACTTTTAAAATAAAGATGCACTTAGCAAAACAAAGCACTGGACTGATGCACCACTAGACCCAGCAAGGGCACAGCACAGCACAGCACAGCACGAGAAATAGCAGGACAGAGGACCACCTAACACACCCTCCCTCTTCCCTGATCAATGCCCGAGTGAAGATGGCGGCTGCAAGCGGGGAATTTAAAGGTTCCGAGTATCGCGAGATCCGACAGTGGGATTATGAGTCAGAGCCTCGTTTTAAGTTTCGGAATCAACGGGAATACCCGGACAGTGCTCGGATCTGCAATGTTCGGGGGGGCTCGGATTCCAGGAATCCGAGTGCGCTCATCCTTACTTTTAACAATTGCACATTTAGAGCCTGATTGAGTTAGGAGCAAAGCAAAGAAAAGGAGAAAATATGCACCTTGGCAAAACCATGTTGCATTGGAGGGGTAGGTAAATTTAAAGCATAGGGACAGATTTATAGTTGGGATACAGCATATCATAAATCAACTTTAATTTCAGCATAAAAATAAAGCTATAAAGTATTTGTGTGCTGCATGAAAACCCAGCCAGTATTTCCCTTGCGTGCAAAAACAATAAGTCAATTTGTAACCCTTGCATTGTAACATTGTTTGTCCAGGTGTAAAGTTGCTCCTTTTCTTTGCCTTGCTCCCAACTCAAAATCAGACCCTTAAGCTGTATGTGGCTGGCATATCAGAAGACTTAACATTCATTGAAGGGTTAGAGACTCCACACAGCTGCTGATCTGCTCTCTGTACATCAGTTGAGACAGATTTTAAAGAAAAAATAGGTTTCATAAAGCCAGACCCTGTCTGTCCATCTCACTGCACTGCCCAGCCCAAAGGAGAATTTAGACTGTCCTGTATATAGTTGGAGGAAAAATGGTGCTCATGTACAAGTCTAATAAATTTAATGCAATGTTGGTTCAGGGCTGTGTAATATTTAACATTTTACATAACTATATAGTTGTATTGGTTAGGTATGTTATACTATACCAATATGTCATGCTCCTAAAACTTAGCGTACACATTACAAAATTGCCTACAATAACAAAAAATTGGCTCCACCTGCAGCACACATATTTTGTTTTTTCCCTACCAAAATTTAACCCAGTATCTGTACCAATACATGAGTTAGGTAGGTCGGCCAAGAGTCAGACTTATAATGATAATGCGGTAACATGAGAATGTTGCCATTTTCAGCAAATCTAACTTCCAACCTTCAGAAATAATTAGATGTGAACATTAGTAGTTTCTTGTAAAATCAAGTCTATCCATTTGCATTAACTGGCTCAACCTCAGCAACAACACTCTTATGGAATGAATCAGGGTGTGGGCAGTACTTGATTTGATATGATCATTTATTTTGTGCAGTTCATGGATAGCAAAACAAACCAAAAAAAAATGCAGAAATGCAAAATTTAAAAAAGGTGGATAGACCCTAATAGTAACAAGCAACTAGGTTACATTTTATCCATATAATCTTTGAAGGTAGACAACCTTGTGTCTATAGTAAGTGGGAAGTAGATAATTTCAACTAAGCTGCAATAAAAAAAATTTATCTGAACTATAAACAGGACATAATGACTGCATATTAAGTTTTAGTAAATTACCCATGAGTGTTTTATAGCCCTTAATTTGTCAAATCTGGCATGAACACAAATTACTCAGGCAAAGAAGAAATAACACAAGTGTAACAGCAGTTAGGCATTAGCATTATTGGAGAAGAATGCATTTTAGGATTTTGTTTAAAAAAACACAAAATGAAGTGAAAAATTTTACCTACTGCAACAGAGTTATCAGTACGGATTGCTTCCTCGACTCCAAAGAAATCTATTTTATCTGCACACTGGAAATTGCAGACTACAGAACACAACCACTGTTACTGAAGGGTCAGCCAATGCAAAGTCTCTGGATGTTGAATGGGAAGCTTAATGAACAAGGCAGACCCCACCCAAGCACTAACATTGCTGGAAACAGAGGAGGAGAAAAAGAACATAAACAGCAGAGAACAATTCCCCCAATCTTTCTATCACTACTCTGAGTAGTATTGAACCCAGATAAAAACAAGAGGATAAGAGGGGGTCTTCATCCTGAAAAATCTTCCCCTTCATTATTAAAAGAAACAGAAAAAAAAGCTTAGTTATTGGGTCATTCCATGCCAAATAATCACAAAAAAGTAAATTTTCAACAAGACCATCTCAGATTTTAGTGAAATTTAATAGAATGGAAAAGACAAATAAACTTTCATATGTAAAATTTTAGCCCTCAATGATACATGGTGTTCATGCAACAGGGTTGCAAAAATGACAACATTTTTTTAAAAATTTATGCTTGCCAGGTCCATTAAAAGGAATCATAACTTTGCTTCTAATTTTGGTAAAGCGTTAAATATTGGTTTCTACATTTCAAGGTCATGTGATTTGACTTTTGAACTTTAATAGAATGAGTAAGAACAGCACTAAAGATACACATACACATCCAGCCTTGAAGACGACATGATCGTGAGGAAACGTGTCTGCTAGACACATCATCATCATCATTTATTTATATAGCGCCACTAATTCCGCAGCGCTGTACAGAGAACTCATTCACATCAGTCCCTACCCCATTAGAGCTTACAGTCTAAATTCCCTAATATAGACACACACTCACAGACACAGACAGACAAAGACAGGGAGACAGACAAAGACAGGGAGACAGACAGCCAGAGACTAGGGTCAATTTTTGATAGCAGCCAATTAACCTAGCAGTATGTTTTTGGAGTGTGGGAGGAAACCGGAGCACCCGGAGGAAACCCACGCAAACACAGGGAGAACATACAAACTCCACACAGATTAGTCCCTGCCTCATTGGGACTTACAGTCTAAATTTCCTAACACACAGAGACAGACCGACACACTAGGGTCAATTTGTTAGGAGCCAATTAACCTGCCAGTATGCTTTTGGAGTGTGGGATGAAACCGAAGCACCTGGGAGGAAACCCACGCAAACGTGGGAAGAGCATACAAACGGTTTACAGATAAGGCCATGAATTAAACTTATGACCCCAGTGCTGTAAGGCAGAAGTGCTAACCAAGTATGTTATGCAGTTGAATACAATATCTCTTTGGTATAAGTTTCATTTTGGAAAGCCTTTGGGAACAGAAATAAAAACAAATATTAGGGAATAGTAGAGTTATGGCCAAAAATTTTGAGAATGACACAAATAATATTTTTCACAAAAAGTCTGCTGCCTCAGTTTTTATTATGGCAATTTCAATATACTCCAGAATGTCATGAAGATTGATCAGAAGAATTGCAATTAATTTCAAAGTCCCTCTTTGCCATGACAATGAAATTTAATCCCAAAAACTTTTCCATTGCATTTCAGCCTTGTTACAAAAGGACCAGCTGACATCAGGTCAGTGATTCTCTCTTTAACACAGGTGAAAGTGTTGACGAGGACAAGGCAGTAGATCACTATGTCATGCTGATTGAGTTAGAATAACAGACTGGAAGCTTTAAAAGGAGGATGGTGCTTGAAATCATTGTTCTTCCTGTTAACCATGGTTACCTGCAAGGAAACACATGCAGTCATCATTGCTTTGCACAAAAAGGGCTTCACAGGCAAGGGTATTGCTGCTAGTAAGATTGCACCTAAATTAACCATTTATCGGATTATCAAGAACTTCAAGGAGAGAGATTCAATAGTTGTGAAGAAGGACCGTCTCCTAAAGTTGATTCAACTGCGAGATTGGGGCACCATCAGTGAAGAGCCTGCTCAGGAATGTCAGCAGGTAGGTGCGAGTGCATCTGCAAGCACAGTGAGACGAAGACTTTTGGAGGATGGCCTGGTATCAAGAAGGCCAGCACAGAAGCCGCTTCTCTCCAGGAAAAACATCAGGGACAGACTGATATTCTGCAAAAGGTACAGGGATTGGACTGCTGAGGACTGGGGTAAAGTCATTTTCACTGATGAATCCCCCTTTCAGATTGTTTGGGGCATCTGGAAAAACGCTTGTCCAGAGAAGGAGAGGTGAGCGCTACCATCAGTCCTGTGTCATGCCAACAGTAATGCATCCTGAGACTATTCATGTGTGGGGTTTCTTCTCAGCCAAGGAAGTGGGCTCACTCACAATTTTGCATAAGAACACAGCCATTAATGGTATCAAAAAAACAAACAAACATTCTCCAAGAGCATCTTCTTTCAACCATCCAAGAATAGTTTGGTGACGAATAATGCCTTTTCCAGCATCATGGAAGACCTTGCAATAAAGCAAAAGTGATAACCAAGTGGCTTGGGGATCAGAACATGGAAATTTTGGGTCCATGGCCAGGAAACTCACCAGACCTTAATGCCATTGAGAACTTGTGGACAATCCTCAAGAGGCAGGTGGACAAACAAAAACCCACAAATTCTGACAAACTCCAAGCATTGATTAGACAAGAATGGGCAGCCATCAGTCAGTATGTGGCCCAGAAGTTGATTGACAGCTTTCCAGGGCGAGTTGCAGGTCTTCTAAAAGAAGGGTCGACACTGTAAATATTGACTTGATTTGCATACACTTAATCTAAATGTCAATAAAATCCTTTGACATTTATGAAATGCTTGTAATTTTACTTCAGTATACCATAGCAACATCTAACAAAAAGGTCTAAAACCACCGAAGCAGCAAACTTTGTGAAAACCAATACTTGTGCCATTCTGTAAACTTTTGGCCATGACTGTAGTAATTTGATCAAGAGCGTGAGAAATGGATAAGTAGTACATTAAGACTCAGTGCTACAACACAGTTAATATTAAAAGGACACAGCAGCGTTAGAAAACAAATAAGGAAAGTTCTACCCATTGATGACTGAAATACTGCCACATATCAATAGTGATTAAATGATTTGTGATAACTGTAGGAAATTAATTAAAAAGGATTCTTTAACTGCTGAGTAAAGACCAAGCACATCTGATGAAAATGACACAGAAGTGGCAACTTGCAGCACTGAATTAGCTTTGCAGTCATTAAATGAAAGTTTAAGCAGTATGGGAGCATCATCTATCAAGGGAAAAGAAAGAAGAAAACTATTGCAAAAGGAAAAGTTGTAAAAAAATGATATATTTCATATTCTAGCTGAGGAACCTGTGCCTGATGATAGTCAATGTTGTGATGGTGTCATACTGCAACAACTGAAAGAAAAATTTGAAAATACCACAAAAAGTTATGAGAGCTACTATTTTGACACTTCTCCCAAAAGACTGGAGTATTAACAACAATTTCCTCAGGCAAAGCAAAAGTAATTAGTACAAGAGTCTGGCATTTTGTCATCACCAAATCCCAAACCAGGTAAAAGCTTGGACCCAGATATTGCCAAGACTGTTTAGAACTTCTACTGCAGTGGTCATGTCAGCAGGATTATGCCTGGTAAGAAAGAATTTGTGACACTAACAAGTGGTGGTACCGAAGAAAACAAACGAGAGGCTAATTTTGAATAACCTTTCAGAAGTGTATGAACACTTCACATCCTGATATAAAATTTTCAAAATTTGCCTCTCTGCGTATTCTTGTGGAAGCAAATGGTACACACTCTGTAAGTGTTTGTGCTTTACATCAGAATGTGAATCTGCAAATGGAAGGGTGCAAATTAAATAAACTAATGGAGGACCAAGATTTTCACCTATCCACTTGCCAACACTATCTGGCAAATATGATATGCAATCCACCCAAAATAGTGTTTCTTCCAAGAATGTGGTGAATGCCCAGGATGTGGTCAGTTGAGGACCATATTGGAATATATACTAGAAGTGAATGCCATTGACACGGTTACCTTCAAGCAGTGGATTACATCACAGACCTGCACAATTGAGACACTTGTCTTCCGAAGATTTCATTGAATTAATCATTTCTAAGTTAATTCAACTACACAGCCATCCACAATTTACACATTTGCCATTTATTACAGAGAAACGAAAGCAGGGAAATCATCATGTACAAACTTAGTTGTCATTTCAGATTGTCTGCAACACAATATAGTAGCTGTATATACATTTCAAAAACATCTCATTCAATTACTAGAACAACACATACAAAATGTAAGTAAGATATCTTATTTCTCAGATGGTTGTGCAGCCCAATACAAAAACAGTTGATTTTGGGATTCCAGCTGAATGGCACTTCTTTGCCTGGGAAGAATTCATGTAATGGACTAGGCGGAACTGTTAAGAGGTTGGCAGCTAGGGCGAGTTTACAACTTCTTTATACAGAACAAATTAAGACTTCAAGACAACTGTTTGACTGGGTAAAGGACAATATCAAGAATATGAACGTGTGTGTCAAAAAAGAAATAATGGAGAATGAAAAGTTGCTACACAACAGACATGAGGAAGCATGTCTAGTACCTGGAACTGAAACATTTTATGCTTTTATACCAGGAACACGGAACAGCTTAATAATGAAGAGGTTGTCTACAGAGTCATCCAGTGAAGTTAAGGAAACAAAACTACTCCATATGAAACATTGCCTTTGGAAGAATTAAAGGTTTTGTGACTAGTGTCTATAATGATGCTTGGTGGTTAGGTTCTGTCATGCATATGAATGCAACATCACACAAGGTTTTAATCAGTTTTCTACATCCCAATGGTCCATCACTATCATGTGTGTACCCTCATCAGCCAGACATCTTGAACATTCCAAGAGAACAAGTTCTCACTAAGGTTGATCCTCGAACTGCAACTAGATGAACCTACATACTACCTGCTGTGGACACCCAGAACACAGAAAAAGCATTGCTGAGCAGGTGGCGCTGACATGCAAGTCTTCCTCAGAATTGTACACAGCGTTATACATCATTCTACAGATACAGAAATTGTAATTTAAATTGCATAACATACTGTATGTACAAAACAATTAAAACATACATTTCAGATATTCAAGGTCAAAGGTTAAATCATGTGACCTTGAAATGTAGAAGTCAATATTTAAATATAAAACTATTTTTTCTGAAAACTATAGGTCCCTTAGGTTTAAAACAAGACCAACATGAACGATCTACCACAAATAGAAGCAAGGTTATGATTAGTTTTAGTTGACCTTGCAAGTATAAAGTTAACATTTTTTTGACATGTTTGCAAACCAATTTTGCATTTCTACTGCAACATGTTTTACTCCAAACAATTCAATAAGTTCACCAGACATATCTTTAGTGCAGCAACCTTGCCTAATAGATAGTTCTTGGAAAGTCCAAAACCTTCCTGCTATGCAAACCCTTAGGGCAAAGATTTTGTTTATCTATAAAATGGAACATATGACTAGCATACTGAAGAACTTGACTTTCTTTTCTAAAATCTTGATCTCCCAGGACTTAATACATCTTTCCATTATTCTTCATTTTGTTCTGATCATTTGGGTATTTTGTCCTACTCTTGCTCTTTTACTAGCACTGTTTGACCAAAAGGGGTCCTCTTCCCCATCTTTTTCTTTCCTTCCCTTATACTTTGTCAAACAAGCAAAAACAATCTTTAGGTGTGTCTTTATTTTCCTTTTCCTGGTTTTTCACTACTGAGAAAGTTACTTTTGCTGCCGTCTACTAATATTTGTTGTTCCAAGCAACTCTGATGTCAGTATTGTGTTTTGTACCTTCACCTTTTTACTTATGCATGAAGTTCATGATAAAACATTTAAATAAAAAAAAAAATGCTATTACTATTTAACAACTAACATATTTGAATAGAAAATGGTACACAAAACTAGACGCAACTCAGTGGAAATTAAACAAAATCCTCCCTCACCTGCTCTGGCAAGCCTTTCTTGGTTGTCCCTCCCCTTCCTATTTACGTGAATGAAAAGTTCATGGGAAGGGGGCTCTGTACAAAGTCAAGCAGTCCATTGAATAGGACCTCCTTCTCATATCATTAGATATATCAGAGGATCTGCAGAACAGACCACCAAGCATTGGTATGTTTAATAAAAAATAAAAAAAAAGTAATAATGACTGGTTTGGAAGGATGTCCATCCTGCTGCATTGCACAACTGCCACAGAAGCCCGAGCTTTTTTTGCCCAAGATGTAGCCAAGACTCTTGTTGAATGGGCTGTCATTACTTCAGGTACTGGCTGCCTACTCGTCTTGTATGCCTGTATGATCACCTCTCCGATTCTTCCGAACATAAACTTGTTTAGAAGAATCATTCTTTCTAATGGCTTTCAGGTATTGCAAACAGTTTCCTGTTTTTCTAAATTACCATTTGCTAGAGAGAGAAAAAAATATAGAAATGGCTCTGACCAGATCTATAGGATACAGCTTCTTTTCTTTCTTATCCTTAGGTTGTGGAAAGAAAGCTGTTAGCATTACTCTTTGATAGATGTGGAATGTAGTTACTACTTTTGGTAGAAAAGCAGGAGTGGCTCTCAACACCAGTCTATCTGAATACATATACGGGAAAGGTTCTTTGCATAATAGTGCTTGTAATTCTCAACCCTCCTGGCAGAAGTCACTGCCATGAGGAATAGTGCTTTTAAAGGCTATCCATTTCACCTGTACTTTTTGTAGTGGTTGAAAGGGATCATCCATTAGTGTCGAGATCTAAATTGAGGTCCCATGGAGACACAAAAGGTCTGACTAAAGCAAGATCCATGGCAAGAGGTCTAAGATGTGCGGAACAGTCACTTAAGTTGAATTAACTTTACACCTCACACAAAGATATAGAAAATACTTGTATTCCATAGTGAATGATTAGGAATTTTTTTCCTAGCTTGCAGGAGCATACTGATCACGGATTGTTAGACTCCTATCTCTGAGCAACTGCCTCTCAATCTCCAAGCCATTTAGGCGTTTTACATTTTGATCTTCGGTTAGTAAATTCATTTGAAGAGGTAGGTCCAAGGCCTTTCGTTGAGCATTTATCAGGTTGGACACAGTGTCCAGAAAGGGAGAATAGCTATTATATCTGCTTTCTGACATTCATCAGGACACGAGGAAGAGGAAACTGAGGGAAGATGTATCCCAACTGGAACATGTATGGAAGTACCATCGCATCTATTCCTTCTGTTCCTGAAGCTTTATGAAGGCCATTAGAGTTCTGTTGTATTGATATTCTTAGATGTTTTATGTCTGGTGTATTGTCTACCTGACCTATAATTCCTTGCCTCCTTAAAAGGTTGACAAGCTGAAAGTGGAAAAGATTTGTGTCTACAATCTTGTGGCAATCTGTATGATTTCCGGCCTGATAACTTGAGGCATCAAGTGAGTTTAGATGGGTTTGTAGATAGAAGTGAAATGCAACACAGGTTAGGGAGTATGACAGTCTAGCTGAAGCGTCAAGAGTCAGAGACAGGCTTCAGATGTTAAGTAAAAATCTACAAAATTACAAAGGGTTTATTATTCATGGTACAAAAGCCCATCAATTTAAAGTGTATTTTTGTCACTTGTATACAGTGGACACATTCGTTTGTGGGTTGAACCAGTAAGCAGCCTGTTTGCTAGCAACAAGTGCCATTAGAGTTGCACTGCCTAACTAATCATCCTTGTAGTCATAATTTGCTGGATCCCCAAGGGTTGTAATTGTACACACTGCACTACTCTACGATGGCCCTCCTTGTGAACTTTCCATTTGCATTAACAGTCTCAGTAGACAGGACAAGAGATGTATGACAAGGGACCCTGGCAGATCAATACCTACAAGTATGCTTTTTCTTTTTTACAGTTTTAACTCCTTCAGCTCCAAGCAAAACATTTTACTTTTGTTGCTGGCCTTTAAAGAAGAACTCCACCAAAAAACTCAATGGTGTAATAAAAATTTGTCACCTTAAGAATCTGGGTTGTGGTGATGGAATGGGTTGTAATTGCATGAGATTTTCTTTCCTGAAGAAAAAAAATAAATAAAAAAAAAACACATGGGATTCATATGGTCTTTCAAAGCCATTATGTTGTCCCAGGTCTCATAAGAACCTCCATTGCATTTCTAAATTATCACAAACTTAAAATGCAAGTTGCTTTAAGAGCAACTGGTAGAATTTAGAAACATAAGTGATAACTTTATTTTGAATGCAAAAATTAACTGTTCTAGCAGAAGCCCTATTGAAGAACAATGCAAGGGATCTTATAGCGCCAGATATTTTTCCTAACAGAAAGCGGCTGTTAACGGGGAACGGTAACCTGCACTTGGCTGCATAGCAAAGCTCAAACATCCAATGCCCTGTAAACTTCAAAAAATATGCTTACAATTGTTATTAGTATCTCTTATATAAGGCAATTTTGTGTTTGGCTCAGTTAACCAGAAAACAGTACAACAAATCGGTTGATAAATCACATGTGGCAAAAATGTATCATTTCAGAGGGGGGGTGGGGTCATCTTTTAAAGTTCATAATTTCTTTTATAAGGGCCATGTCAAATCAAGACTATATAAAAGGATGAAATGCATGTAGAACAGGACAGTTTTATGCAAAATAAAACCAAATAGCATTGTCTTGAGAGCCTCATCAGTAATATATTAATATCAATCACATATAATGTATATCTGTTCATTAACTAAAAAAAAAAATGTCTCATTCTACAGCTATTTCAGGGCTGCAGGCTTTTCAAATTAATATGTCAATGACATTAATTCTACTCTCCTGTTTCCAGGGAAGGAGAGTCACCCGAGGGTGGCCTCCTTTCCAAGAATGATTTGTGATCTCAGCGAGGAATAAGACTTGTGCTCATCATTGTTAACAATTAAAGTGAGCAGTGCAAGACTTTGATGACACAAGTGCCAAATGTTGCTTGCCAGCAATATGTATGGACGGTTAAAAATAAACATCTAGGTAAATAAAAAATATTTTAACCAAGATCAATATATGGAGGTAAAATCTGGGGCATAACAGATCTGTTTTCCATGAAATAATGGGTTTAATTGCTTAAGCTGAGCATCTGAATTTCACACAAATGCAAAAAAGATTTATCATCAGCTATTTATCCAGACAAACCTCACAATTCTTGGCCAGCATACAAAACTTCAAGAGTGCTTGTTAAAAAAGTTGAATTAATGAACAGAAAGTAATAAAACAATTATATAAAATATATGAGCAGCAAAATGCATTATACTGTAAATTGTATTAGTGTACCACTTATTAGTCCAGTATATAATTCTTTTTCAAAGTCATAATATCAAATACAAGTAAATATAAATGGGATATGCTCTCACTATTGTAAAATTAAGTATATTAAAAAGTTATATGATACTACAAAAAGCATGAGATAGAGTTCTTTTATACAGTTCACAGAACAGAGAAGAATGAATCAGAGTAGTAAGTATGGTTCAAAACACAGTTAAATATTAATGTTATTATTTTATACTTTGGCATGGATGAGGTACATCCTAAATGTTCTTCTGTACTAAAAGACTGTCTGTTACTGTCTGCCATCACTAGTTATCAAATATAACCTCCCTAAAGATAATAGACAGTAGGTTGATTTATAATAAACATATAAATAAAAATTTTTAGGAAGAGACTATAAACACAAGCTACACACTATTACTCAATCCCATTGGAAACCAAGATAACAAAAATACAAACAGTGCCTCTAGTTAAAGTAATCATAAGCTCCGTGGTTCCCAAACTGTGCGCCTAGGCTCCCTGGGGTGCATTGGAGATCTCACAGGAGTGCCTCGGCCAGGGCCAGTGGTAAGCAAGGCGGGGGACTACTTGGTAAATATTTTGGCTTAGGGGTGCCTTGAAAAAATTTTGGACACCCTAAGGGTGCCTTGAACTGAAAAAAAAGTTTGGAATCCACTGCATTAGCTTATTTGCAATGCCACAATGGATTTTTAGCTTTTCTGGCTTGTATACAAGATAATAGTTAAAAATAATAAAGTCATCTAAAGAAAGATTAAGACTAGTATGAAAATGTACTTATTGACTTGAATTAATTTCATGATTTCCATGACATGCTTATAAAAATATTATTTACATTTAAAAAACAAACATTTAAAAATCAAAATGTGAAAAGATTCTATTACACAAAAAGTTACTACAGTGATTCCCAAGCTTCATGATTTTATATCTAGCAAAGAGTTTTCCCATTCATTTCAGTGGGCAATACATTTCAATGGGCTCAGAAAGCCTATAGAAAAGCATACATTTTAAATTAAAAGTTAAAAATAATGATGATGAAATACTATTGTTAACGCAACATCATGAACAAGTACCACAATAGTATAACACTGCTTTGCTGCTAAAGCCAATATTTTCAAAATGGCTGTTTGTCAATGCCTGCTTAGCCAATCACAATCAACAGCATATAAACATTGCTTGTGATTGGCTGAGCTTTTCTCTTTCATTGGATGGGCTTTCAGTGGTCTTTCTGGACATATTGTCATGAATCCGCTACGATGAGCGAGATCCTGCTGGTCTCGACTGGGATTGTCTAGAGTCTTAACAGAGGCGTGGAGTCTAACAGAGCAGAAGGTTTGCACCAGGGATCCCCGTAAGGTAATTTGGGTTTTGCTGGTTCCACCATGCAAGTCACGGCACTCTAGGGAAGTACCAAGTGAGACGAGATAGAGAACTGACACGAGAGATGAGGGTAATCCACAAGTAGTATTAGGGGCAGGATGAGATGATGGTGGGAGACAATATACTAGGAGAAGTATGAAGCAGGAATCTGCGGCAGTTACCACTAACAAGTGGAGCAGGTAAATGACGATCTGCGGCAGCACACTAGAGAGAAGGGAGCGATGAGCCACAACAGATACCACTAACGAGTGGAACAGGTAAGTGGAGATCAGCGGCAGTACACTGGATAGTCAGGGGTCGAACACCATGCGGAGGAGAGAGAAGCTGCTTCAAGGCCAGAAGTAGAAACAAAGAACCAGCACTGATAGGTGAGAGGAGGAGCCTTATAAAAGGGATGTCAGGAAACCAATGGGAATACAGTGCAGGTAGAACAGGTGAGACAGTCTGCGCAAACGCAGGACCGCCGCCGACATGACAGCCGATGAGGAAAGCAAAGAATCAGGAGGAGGGTAGGTGCGCTGGTCCTCGAGTGGTGGCCACGGGAAGCCGGCGTGTGACACATTCAAAAAGCTTTAGCTATTCAAATGAATAGGCAGCAGAATAAAATGACCCAAAATTACCTTCATTTAATTCTTCAATCTAATAAATTAATTTAACAAATGTATGGACATTTTAAGATCAAGATAAAATCACTTATTGATAAATCTCCCCCTAAAGCTGCATTAAACACCTAAGTAGCAGAACATTTAAGTTTGCCACTTTAAAATGGTAGGAGAGAAGGTGTGTGAGTGTGTGAAAAGGACCAATCTGAAGCTGCATTCTTGGACTGAAGCTTCTGACTGAGAAGCTCACTGTAAAACTTTGAAACCCCTGTAGCAAGTCAGATAAAATGTATCAATAAATTATATTAGCCTCATAGGGATATCATCTCCCAATGGAATACATATAAAACTTAATGATGTTTCGTATAAATCAGTGTGGAAAATACCACCATGTTTAGAGGAAGTAATGCTGTATCTATCTGTTATGTTACAATATATTGGAAGAACCAAATATTAGAACAGTTCTTGAACAAAGAGCAATAAAACTAACCAGCACATTAATGTCACAGACTAGGGGTGTTGCACAAGAAAGAAAAGTGTTCTGAAATGTTCCCGTTTTGGGGAGGGGGAGGGGGGGGGGGGGTTCAGCTTGCCACTAAGTAACTGTTTACCTTTTAGCTTTACTTCAGGAAACAGATTACCTGAAAAGTATGTGAGAAGTTTTCGGTTTCTGTGGTTTCAGCAATATATTTCTATAGGTCAGTCAATTTGTTATCCCCGTTTGTATTCAAATAGGCAGTCACATGTTGTCATATTAATCTCAATTGATGCAAACACATTCTGTCTTTATATTAAAGAATTCAAACATTATATAGGCATGGTTTTTAAAACACTACATTAATGCAGGGAATGGTTTGGTACAGAAACTGATTAAATAAGGATGGGATTCCAAATTGGGATAAGTCGGGAAAAAAAAACCTGAAGGCTTCCCAAGAGCATTGGGTCTTACTAGTTACTAGACTTTGGGTTTACTAGTAAGATGGAGATAATATGGGGTGATTTTAGTCAATTTACACAGATCAGGTGAACTTATTCCGTGTAAAGGGCATTGTTTTGTAGAGCATGTTGTCTGCAGGCTGTTACACTCCTCACAGATGCAGAAAATCTTTTGGAAAGTGTACCTTTTGCACAACAACAAGAGAACTGGACTGAAAGGTCAGTAAAACAAAAGAATTCTCTTCTTCATTCTTGGCTACAATTGTGTGGAATGTCAACATTGCTGCGCCAAATGTGAACAATGCAGAGAGCTCTGGAAACAGGAAGAGGTCGTCTTTGTCCATGATGTTCATTTAGGAAAAAAAAATTATATAGACAGATGAATGAATGACAATGTTGTGCAACAACCCTTGCAAACCACACATGCAAAGAAATCAAACCATAAATGTTCATAATTTAAGTTGTGTAATAATATGAAATGACACAGGGAAAAAGTATTGAACAAGCTTACTGAAACTTATTTAAAACTTTGTACAAAAGCATTTGTTGGTAATGACAGCTTCAAGACGCCTCCTGTATGGAGAAACTAGTCGTATGCATTGCTCAGGTGTGATTTTGCCTCATTCTTCAACACAAATAGTCTTCAAATCTTGAAAGTTCTATGGGCTTCTTCTATGAACTCTAATATTAAGTTCTTTCCATAGATTTCAATTGGATTCAAGTATCCAGTACCACCGCTCTGCCCGCTACCCAGAAGCTCTGGCCAGTGTGATAGGCCAGGGAGATCCATCCACAGCAACCCTGATCTATAGGAAGAGGTCAGGAGTACCAGCCCAGGTACACCAGTAACGGGGTACACTCGCAGTGTCAGTTACCCAGAAGAAACCTGGTTCTGGATGCCGATAAAGGAGTCCAGTAGTGGCAGCATTTGTAAGCCCCTCCTACTGCTGTGAGAAGGCTCATTTGGGATAACAGAAGGGAACAGTTGCAAAGTAAGCCCAGACAGTTCCCAGCAACAACAGACAGTCACACCAGACATGCTGAATGAATATAAATTACAGTACGGTAATGTAGATCAAATTATATGAGACAGTGAGTGAGCGCAATGATTGTAATCAGTGGGAAGCAGGCCCAAGCTAAAGAAAACAGGGCTAGGGAAGCAGGCTAAGAGGTTCAGAGTGTGATGGAATATTAGGAGGACACAAGGTAAGAAGGTCCTGCTCGTGAGAGCTTACATCCTAAAGGAAAGGGGGAGACACAAATATGGTGGTAACGACCTGGAGTGTGGGGGAGTAAGTCGGGACAAGAGAGTTAGGAGGAAGGCTGATATGCTTGAATAAAAAAATGAGTCTTAAGGGCATGCATGAAGCCTTTGAGAGTAGAGGCTCAACTAATGGAGTGTGGCAGATCATTCCACAGCTGAGGAGCAGCCTAGGTAAAGTCCTGGAGGCAGAAGTAGGAAGTAGTAAAGAGTGAAATAGTGAGGAGTCGGTCATTGGCAGAGCGCAGGGGGAGGAGAGGAGTATAGGTAGAGATGAGGTTGGAGAAAAAAAGGGGGGAGGGGGTGGAGGATTGACAGAGCTTTGAAGGTGAGGGTGAGGAGTTTAAATATAATTCTATAGACCATGGGGAGCCAATGTAGGCACTGGTGGAGAGGGACATCAGAAAGAGAGCAGCGGGAGAGAAAAATGAGGCGGGCAGCAGCATTAAGGATAGACCTAAGAGGGGAAAGTTGAGTCAGGTAAGCCAGAGAGAAGGAGGTTACAGTAGTCAAGGCGAGAGATTACAAGAGTGTGAATAAGAGTTTTGGTGGCTTCAGTGTTGAGAAAGGGCCATATCTTGGATATATTCCAGAGGTGGAAGTATCAGGATTTTGATAGGGACATGTGAGGTTTGAAGGAGAGGGAGGAGTCAAAGATGACCCCCAAGGCGTCGATCTTGAGCGGCAGAAAGGAGGGTAGTATTATTTACAGAAAGAGAGGGGTTGGAGCGTTTATTAATTCATTCTTGGAAATATTAAGTTTATAAAAGTGATGGGATATTCAAGATCAGATGGCTGACAGACAGCAGGAGACACGAGACATAAGGGAAGGGGGGATGCAAGAGAATGAAGGATAGATTTGGGTATCATCAGCATAGAGGTGGTACTGGAGACCAATGGAGAGGATCAGGGCACCAATGGAGGAGGTGTAGAGGGAGAAGAGCAGGGGGTCATGAAATGAACCATGGGAAACAGACAGGATGGGAAGAGGGGTGGATATGGAGTCATGTGTAGAGACTGAAAAAGAGTAGTTGGTGTGGTAAGAGAAAAACCAGGAGACGACAGTGTTAGAGAATTATACATTTGAGTTTGCAAATGGAGGGAGTGGTCAACGGTATCAAAGGCAGCAGAGTGGTCGAGTAGGATAAGAAGGGGAGAAGTGTCCTTTGGATTTAGCCAAGAAAAAGTTATTAGTTACCTTAGTGAGGGCATTTTTGGTGGAGTTAGAGAAAGAAGCAAGGTCAAGGGATTGTTTCTTGAGTATGGGAGAGACAAGAACATGTTTAAAAGGAGTAGAGGAAAATTGCAGATGACTGGGAAAGGTTGAGGAGGTGGGCAAGGTGGGAGCAGGTCTCTAGAGAGGGAGCGGAGGAGATTGAGTCCTGTGGGCAGGTGGAGGGGAGTGAGGAAGAGAAAAGAGTGTGGACTTAATCAGCAGCAACCAGTAAGTGAAGGAAGGGAAGGAGGGTGAGCTAGCAAATGGGGAGAAGAGGATGGAGATAGTGTCCACAGAGGCGGGTGGGAAGGGAGACTAAGTGGGTATGGAGGGGGGAAAGAAGGTGGGGCAAGAAGGGACTGCTGGGAGGAAATCTCATGACGTATTGACTCAAATTTGAAGGTGAAGTCGGTAGCAAAGTCAACAGGAGAGAGCAAAGATGGGAGTGAGAGAGGGGAAAGGAGGGAGTTAAAGGTGGCAAAAAGGCGACGGGGTTGGAGGATTGGGAAGAAATGAGAGCTCTAAAGAAGGGATTGTTTAGAGAGTGATAGGGCCAAACTGGAAGAGGCAAGTATGAACTTGTAGTGAAGGAAGTCAGCATGAATGCGTGACTTTCTCCAGAGCCATTCAGCACTGCGAGAGCATTTTTGAAAACAGGTACATTTTGAGTGCCACGGTTGAGGCAGGGACCGACAGAGCTTGGTGGTAACAGCAAGGGCAACAGAGTCAGTGGTAAGGGTGTGATTATAGAAGGAGACTGCCTCATTGGGGGAAGAAAGCGTGGAATACGGGAGTGAGACCAGGGAGGAGGAGGACGTGGTAGGATCAATGGTGTCAAGATTACACCTGGTGAGAGTAACCTTAGGCAATGGGGAAAGTGAGAGGGGTTGAGAGATGCTAAATCAGAGGAGATGGTGGTCAGAGAGAGGAAAAGGTTAATTAATGAGGTCGGAGACAGTACCAATGTGTGAGAAGACCAGACCAAGGGAGTGGCTACTGTGGTATGTGGATCAGGAGGTCAATTGAGAGAGACAAAGGGAGGAGGAGAGGGAGAGAAGTTTGGAAGCAGCAGAGTCTGAGGGATTGTCTATAGAGATATTAAAGTCCCCCAATATGAGGGAGGCAAGGTCAGAGGAGAAGAAGTGAGGGAGTCAGGGGGCTAAGTGATCAAAGAACTGAGAAACAGGACCAGGAGGACGGTAGATAACAGCAACACGGAGTTGAGCTGGGTGGAAGAGGCAGAGAGAGTGTACCTTAATGGAGGAGAAAGCGAGGGAGGTAGGGAGGGTTCAAGGGGAAGAACCTAGAAAGAACAGCAGGGGGAGAGAAATGTGCCTACGCCACCACGTCGCAGGTCCCCAGGTCTTACTATGCTCTCTAAATGTCAAACTAGTAGAAAATCAACACTTGCCAACACAGCCTAACAGGTTTACACAGCTTCTGAGTTAAATAGGGTCAGAGAGCCATGTGATCAATTTCTTGAATTAACCCCCACTAATCACACACTACAAAGAAAGTAATAAAATTCTTAAACAAATAATTTGAGGGTAAGCATATCAAATAGATAATATTGCACACCTGATGCCTTTAAAGATAACTGGGCAAGTATCAGATTTTTATCTATCTGTCAATCAGCCTTGAAACCCATGGCTTACATTTTAATTTTACTCTTTTCTTAATTAGTGAACAGTCATTTACAAATTATTGTTAAAAACATAGTGATTTGGAAATTGTGAACAGTTACAAGAAAAAAAAATATTATTATTTTAATAATAATAAATAATTTAATGACCAGAATGTTATTAGTTAGTATGCAATAGGCTTGCCAAGAGAATAATCGGGACCCATCATAAATGTCTTGGCAACAAAGGTTTTTTGTGTTCGAACTCCTGCTCTGGAACAAAAATGTACAAACTCCACCAAAATGAAACATTCATGCAATAAGTTAATGTTTTCAACAAATCCCGAGGCGTTCCATTTATTTTATATACTTTGTCCATAAATAATCCACAAGTCTGAAATTAGAAAAAATTATTCTCTTAGCCAGCCAGAAAGGCATAATGTTCCATTAAGGTTTGTAGTTGGGTATTTGAGGGCTCATTCAGACATCAGCACTTGAAAGGTGTTTTACATATGATCATCATCATCTATTTATATAGTGCCACTGATTCCGCAGCGCTGTACAGAGAACTCATTCACATCTGTCCCTGCCCCATTGGAGCTTACAGTCTAAATTCCCTAATATAGACACACACTCACACAGACAGAGAGAGAGGGAGACAGACAATCAGAGACTAGGATCAATTTTTGATAGCAGCCAATTAACCTACTAGTATGTTTTTAGAGTGTGGGAGGAAACCGGAGCACCCAGAGGAAACCCACGCAAACACAGGGAGAACATACAAACTCCACACAGATAAGGCCATGGTCGGGAATTGAACTCATGACCCCAGTGCTGTGAGGCAGAAGTGCTACCACTACGCCACCGTGCTGCCCTATGATGCACCTTGGCTTTGGTAACACCACACTTATGCTCTATAATCCATAGACATTAAAATCACTGACCCCCTTTCCACACCTCTGCTCCATTCAAATGCAACTGCTAATTTCAACAGCGCAGGAACGATGAATACACAAAATGTTGGTCATTGTTATATATGATATGCCATTAGTATGCATTAATATATATTCATGTAGAAAAATTACAAAAAAACAGTTCATTAAAATAACAATTATTTCACAAAACACCATCCAGAAAAGGTTACATGCAAAAAAAATAAATGTTCTAAGCAATCTAGAAGCCTTCAATGCGAGCATCATATTATGCTTGCCAAGGGAAAACTGAACTACCTGGGGTAATTAAGAGGAAAACATATTTCCATGAAATAAATGCACTGGTCAAAGTGAGTTAGCGAAACACAGCAATCACAAATTGAAAGTCTTGCTGTACAGTACATATAGGGAGGGGGAAACTCAGCACTAAAGTCACAAACAAAACTGCAATTAAAATGTGCACAGATGAACAAGCCTGAATAGAACTATCAAGCTAAGGAAGATTACTTTTGACAAATGCAGACTGTTACAGTTTCTCTGCAGAGTAATGTTTCCCACATTAAAGGAAATAAGGATTATAAATGAATCACACAAACACTGCACCAACAAATATCGGATGTATCCATTAATATGATTAAATACTCTTGACATATACTTACTTAGGCAAAATCCTTGAATACTATGCGTATGTTCACATTAGGAAAGTAACTACTGGTAACCAGGCAAGGATGGCTCATAACAAAGACATATAGAAAAGACTGAAGAACAGTGCATTTTCTTCAAATTATTTTCTAAAAATAGTTATAAACTTTATATATACTCATTTTTTTTTATTATTTTTTTAAGCAGCAGCCACTCTATAATAGCCACTCTATAATAGTTAGGTAAGGAAGACTCACATTACATTTTCTTTTGTGCAATAGGACTTTAATTATAAGTCAAGACTGAGGAACTTCACTAGGGTGCTTGTGACCTGCTAGACAGCAGGCAACTGCAGTGTCAAATATCTGAGTGATTTAAGAACACAAGCCACTACTATGTTTTAAGAAATTAGGCAGCTGCTGTCATAGTAACTAGCAGAGAGTAGTAGTAGGAATTGTAGAAGGAGACATAAAAAAATCAATGTGTCCAGTAGTTGTAGTTTCCCAGTAATAGCAGTGCACATAAAAGGCCCCAATAATGTTCATTGCATCGGCCTACTCTTCCTGTTAAAGCTGGCTGTCCATTTAAAGGGCAGGTCACTTGATATGACATGACGTAGAGAACATGATCTCCATGGGATGTGGGACAGAGACAGGGGAGAGCACAGTGCACAGAAAATATAGTGGTGAAAGTCTGTAGTACTTTTGCCCAAGTAACACCAAGTCGCCACATCAATTTACAAAATGGGAGGGTGGCACAACTGGATTTTAATTGGTTACCACCAGAAGATAATCAAAAAACAGTGTTGCATACTCCATGTCATGCCTAATGACGTAATAAAGTGAATGGGACAGTAGAACTTTAAGTCATGCCACTCCCATTCAATAATATAAGCTTTAAAAAAAATGAGGACTCCTTATAGGGTTCCACAAATGTGTGGCTCCTGCAACATAGATATCCACCTCAGCCTTCAAACACAATAGTGGTCATAGAAGAAATGCCCGCACAAAAAAATTAATAAAAAAAAATATCAAAATCACCCCGCACGCATACCATAAGAGAACAAAATTGCCCGCCACGAACTGCTTGTAAACTTCTCTATTCCTGTGACCTAAATATTTGACACAAAATCTAATCCGTTCCAGGCTGTTTCTGAGGTTTGGACCCAGCATCCAGTACCACCTCTCTGCCCGCTACCCAGCAGCTCTGGCCAGTGTGATAGGCCAGGGGGGATCCATCCACAGCAACACTGATCTATAGGAAGAGGTCAGGAGTACCAGCTCAGGTACACTAGTAACGGAGAACACTTGCAGCGTCAGTTACCCAGAAGAAACCCGGTTCAGGAGTCCAGTAGTGGTAGCATTTGTAAGCCCCTCATACTGCGGTGCGAGGGCGCAGTTGGGATCACAAAAGGGAGCGGTGGCAAAGAAAGCCTAGCCAGATCCCAGCAATAACAGACAGGGTGACACAGGCAGTCCATCCTGTCACACATTCCAACCCCACCACCACACCTTTCCAGCGTGCCATGTCCCAACAATTTGGCTCCTGGTTCCGCAGTCTTAGGTTTACAGGAGGTGACCCAGAAAATCCGGCTATTCCTGCTGACACAGTCCATCCTCATTGCTGTGAGCCTTTTCTTGCTTGAGAATGATGTGAAAGTCATACATTTAAAGGGCAAGGCTCCAGCGCAACAATCTGCCATTTTCCCCTGAGGTGTGTTATAGCTACTTTTATAGGATTATGATCAGTCACCACAGAAAAATGTCGTCCATACAAATAAGGTTGAAGTTTTTTCACTGCCCAAACAATGGGCAAACATTCCTTTTCAGTCATGGCATACCCCACCTCCCGGTTTAGCAGTTTTCTGCTCAAATAGGCCACAGGATGCTCCTGCCCACCTGGCCCCATTTGGCTAAGTACTGCTCCCAGTCCATACTGTGACATGTCAGTTTGCACAATAAAGTCCTTGTCATAATTAGGCGCCAACAGTACTGGAGCACGAACCAGGGCTTCCTTTAAAGACCGAAACGCGAGCTCACAAGCAGGTGTCCAGTCAACTACTTTGGGGAATTTATTCTTCGTGAGTTCTGTCAGGGGCTTCACTACAGTACTAAAGTCTGGAATAGAACGTCTATAGTATCCTGCAGTCGTTAAGAATGCCAGTACATGTAACTGGGTCGTGGGCTGGGGCCAGTTTCGGATTGTTTCTACCTTAACTGGTTCTCACTTAACACTACCTCCCCCCACACGATGACCCAGGTACTGTACCTCTGACATCCCCATCTGGCACTTCTCTGCCCTAAAAGTCAGACATGCCCACCCAATCTTTCACCAAGGAAGTCTGACCGGGCTTTCTACTGAACTGAGTCGCAAAGGGCCACAGCACTGCCTCAAGCTGCTCCCTCTTGTGGGAACTCAACTGCTCATCCCAGCCCCCTTCCTCTACACCACCTTCACCTAAGGCATCCGCGAGGAGGTCAGGTAGTGGGTCACTACCTTTCCTTTACCAAAATATACACAATATCAAAAATAAGTGCACTTGCAATTATATAAATAAGCGCCCTGCGCTATTTCTTTTAAATATATTTATACCATAAGTTACTTATAAGTGATCCAGTCACAGGTATCAAGGTGTGTATTTCAGGTAAAAAGACAGAAGTTCGACCAGAGAGATGTCAATGTTTGAAAGCTAAAATGTGTCACTTGATGGCATTACTGCTGGAGTGCGCCTTCATGGTGTCTACTCCAATATTTTTAAGAAAATAAATTTCAACTAACAGCTTTAATTAGTTACCCATTCCTGTATTTGGAAAGGGAGACAACATATGATATATACTAAGAAAAGGGGGAGGCTATTATTGTGTTTTTGTTTAGCATAATGACTATGTGAACGGTTTTTAAGTTTTTCTCTACCAAATTCATGTGTCCCCACTTTTCCCATGGCAATTTTGCCATTTTTAATATCAACAAATCAAGGGTATCCCTGTATATTTGGCAACACCTTTGAATCCCAACCCCGAACTCTGAGAAGACCGATCCCAAACAATGGTGGGATTCGAATAAATTGACAACCGCTTCTCTGCCCCAATGACCGTTTTAAGTATACAAAAAGATATACCGAAAGGTATTCTAATATTTCATGCATTTAATACTCAAATAAGAACAATAAAAGAGGTACACAAAACTAGATTATGTTATAAGAAAGAGTTTTGTGCCATGCTGCCCTTGCTCCTCCTTGCTTCCGTTCCTTCACTTACCTTTTCTATCAGCTTCTGTCTTCTCTTTTCTTCTATTCTTGACGATTCCTCTGCGCCACTCCTCACTGAACGTCAGGCATGACGACGCACATCAGACATTTAGTCCGGATGTAGCAGGAGTGCCGATCCCGCTGACAGGCAAGTATTTTTTTTTGTTTATTTTAATTAAAGGGCCTGCTCTCCCCACAAACGAAGAGGGTGGACTCGGTCTGTAGTTACCAGTTCGTCAAACCGAGCCTAAAATTAGGTATCGGTACTGGCGAACCGGTGAGAATTGTCTGAATCCCACCACTGCACGCAAAGTGACAGAGCATACCATTATATGAAGCTGTAGCACATCCTGGGGATGGCCGGTTGTTTACTTCCCACTTCCATGATTAATGCCAATTACATTGGTCATTGAGCACAGCACATTGGAATCCTTCAACCCTGTGGACATCCCTAAGAGTTTCCTGGAATCTTTCTTCCAGGGTCTGTGACCATCACAGTTAGAATTGATGAGATAACCAGGAAGTAAATGAATGGTCATATACAAATGTATCATGGGTATATTTACCAACAACAGTATGTCCTGCCTGTTGGAAATGATTTGGTGTAAGAGTCCCAAGCAATGAGCAGATATATTTACCCAATACGCAGGGATAGGTTTGATTTGGTGATGGAAATTCCCCATGTCCATTGCAAATATTAGATGGTAAAAGTAAATTAAAGTTGAAAAATAGGTATACGGGATATATTTTTAAATAGTCGAATCCACACTAGTGCATGTGAATCTCAGAGTTTCAGCAACACATTTGGGTTGACCTGGCCACCATTATAATGGCCTGTCCAATAAAAGGGAGACTTTTTGCTAGTATTTTCATTAGGGTAAAAACACAACAAATAGGGAGAAACTATTTCCCAGAAAAGGTGACAACCCTATAAGCACACCACGAAGACTATACACGGGTGGCATTATGAAACAGGAGAGGTATTTGTTAGAGCTAAACTTTGGCACAAGGGGGCAGAATTTGAAAAGTAAGGCATGTTCTCTGTGGATACTCTGCGTGAAAGTTAGGGGGCAGCTTGTGCAAGGTGCTTCGCTTGCAGGCAGGGCTAATGTCTCATGGTCTCAAATTTTGGAAAATCTGCAGATATTGTTTACCTATGGAATGTAAATAAATAATAATAATAATAATAATATATATAGGGAGGGAAATGTTCAATAGGTAGTGAAACTGGTCAGATTGTAGGAAAACATTTTTTCCAATAGATATATTACTTTATCACAGTATGGAGTGAGAAAACAAAAACAACATTTTAAACTGATAAAAGGCTTGTCTTCTATGTTTGGTCATTTCCCAGTGGAATACCTTGTGTTTATCAAAAGTACGTATAAAGGCTAACTTCCCTTTAACATTAGAATTTTTGTAATGAAATTCCCACACATTCGCATAATTTCCTTAATGCAACACATATGTAAGGTGACGCCTTTCTTCAGGGGTACATTGAGACACGTTCATAAGGTACTAAATGACTCGGACAAGAAACTTGTAGTGGTTTATTATCCAGTCATGCTAACTGTAACAGGTAGATTACTCTGTCTGTGCCGACTTTGGTGCGGTGCCCTTACTTCCCTACTACCAAAACATCATCTAGATATGGGGAACCCGTAATCCCCTGTTGTCTGAGAAATGCCATCAATACTACAAACACCTTGGTAAAGGTCCTGGGGGCTCTTGATATGCCCAACAGTAGGCACAAACTGGAAATGGTGTCCCAAGCAATAAAGAAGAAAATGATTTTGCTGCACTACAGGGATGTGCAGATACACATCTTCTAGGTCTATTGATGTTAGAAAGTCCCCTTTACTGATGGCATGTAGAAAGGTTGAGCCACTCCACATGACAATGTTTTGTTTCTGTAGAGTGAATGAATCTTCTTAAGTCTAGCACTGGTTGCAAGCCTCCCGAATGTTTCTGTATGCAGAAAAAAGGTTTGGAGTAGAAGCCGGGGCTTTCTGATGCTGTAGAAGCCAATGCTATAATTGCTTCTCCATGAAGGTCTTCAGATTCTCATGCGACACTTATCTCCAAAAAACAAATATCCTGTAAGGTTGATGGGGCTTGTGTATCTTGTATTCCCATAATCCTATTGATAGGTTTGAACAGTGTATCCACTATATCAGGGTTAGAGACTAGGTACACACTGGAGAATTTTCTGAACAATTTGCTATCTACGATTGTACCTACGACAGAAGGTCCGACCAGTCGGGCGATTCATGCATACACACTACACATGATCTACCTTCAAATCTGTGTTCATCTGGTCCTATATAGTCGTTTGGAGAACAGAAGCACAATATGCATTCATTCTGATTAACAGTCTTGTTATAGCTATCCACATGACATAACGAATTTCGTTAGCTTCTGTGACTTTTGAATGAAATATTCATTCAGTCTCAGAATGAACAAACAAATTATTCCAACTACAGCACTTTCTACATTTAGTCACCAGGATACGTTCATTGCAAGCATCAACTGAAAAGACCATGGGGTATATTTACTTAACTGCTGGTTTGAAAAAGTGGAAATACTGCCTTTAGCAACCAGATTCTAGTTATTATTTATTTAATACATTTTGCAAAATGACAGCTAGAATCTGACAAGATGCTGTAGGAAACATCTCCACTTTTTCAAACCCGCAATTTAATAAAAATACCCATATGACTCTGTAAACACTATGGAGATCATTATCGTGAGTGCATACACACTACATGACCGGTGATTGGAATGAGATTATCAAACAGTACGACCAACCAACTGAAACAATCGGCACTCTGGAACGACTATCTATCTTCATGTAGGTATACACACTAAATCAGGTGATTGGCCCGATAATTGGCTGAAAAACCTCTAGTGTGTACCTGGCCTTAATCTCACTCGCTTCACTATGTAAAGATTCCACTCCATATGACAGATTCTACAGAGGAGACCTCCTGCATGCTTTACGATTCAATATATATCGGAGACCTGGACCTTTTCACACTTTGGCTAGTCTGAAGCTCTTTTTGATACAAAATTACTTAATCACCCATCCAATTAGTTCTTTAGATTTTTACTAGTATATGGAAATATTTGAAACTGAAACATCCCTATGATGTACATTTATAGTTCTCTGTAAAATCATAGTTACAAAGGGACTAAAATCATTAGTTAGGTCAAACTAAACAGACTGTGCAGCATTTTTTGGTGTCCCTTTATATCTCGAACCTCAGACAAAGACCAGGATGCAACACAAAAAAAAAAAAAACACAACATGTTACATGTGAAATCAAGGACATCATTAGGCAAGTCTTGGATATTTCAATGATGCACAATACCCGTTGTTCTACTTCCCAGAAAATGATGTCACAAAGATGAATCTAAGGATATGTGCACACTTCTTTAATTCAGCCTCCATTTTCTTCTAACAGCCAAATGGATAAGATAAGTAAACTCAGATATCATTTACCTTTATAGAGAGACTGTGGTACTGTGCACTAGGCCATCCTTCAAAAATATATGTCAGAACAAGCAAGGGACAAAATAGAACAAGCTATAGTTTCCCCTGCCCCTGATCTGTCATCCACAAAATGTGCGCCTCCATAGAGATCAAGTATTTCTATGTGTGCTTCTGTCTCTGAAACTGAATTGATGCCTTTGTGCACAAGTCCCTACTTTACCATATATTAATCCTAAATCTGACAGAATCATCAAGACACTAGTCTGCTGTCCCAGTACATTTGCACAAAATAGAAATAGTTACCAAATCCAGTGCCTTGTAGTGGTCATAGGAACACTGCTGTAACTGTAATCTTAAAAAGATGTACAGAACAAGTCTCCAATCCTTGGAATTTGAGTATGTGAAAGCACAACAGGACTTCATTTGATAATCGCTGTGCACAAAACCGAAAGAGCGGTGGGGTGGTTCATATATTTCTCTAGATGGCAGACATGGCCTCAATTAAAACCCATAAAGTGTTTCAACACATGGGAACCAATTAGCAGAATTAAAAGCTTTGCTTTAGCCAAAAAATGAAGTTATAAAAACAATAATGTGTTTCATTTTCCCAATTTCCCCTTCAGGTGGTCATAATGAATGAATAGATCAACGAAGGCCTGTACTGTTTTGCTTCTTTTTGTGTTTTTCCATTAACTTAAGCTTTCACAGTTTAGCCAATAAATAATCTTAAGAAAAATATAAAATTTAGAGTAGTTTCTCCTCAAATAGCAAATTACCTACATATTTTTTTTTAAGTGTGAAGAAAAAAAAAAACAAAAACATTTATTCATTATCCATTGCAAATGAGAAAAATGTTTAACTAGATCACTCAAAATATTGGCCTCATAGTAAATTGGGTTGCAAAATGTTGCACGATTCACTGGTAGAATTTATCCTGTAGTGTTCCCAGCCCTACCTTAGCAATAATACATTACAGAATAAATTGACCATTGTCGTTGCAGCTGCACTCAGACTATAATAAATTCCACTAAATGAAAATTAACAAATACAGTGTGAAACGGCATTCCATGGAATGGCAAAGCATAATTGAAACTAACATTATACAGTCAAAGTTTTTAGGCAGAACAGAAAAAGTTTTATTTGCATTAGATTTCACTTATCTGCTTTTTATAAATATCAGGTACATCAGACAAAACACCAGAGATAGACCAATCTAAAATGTATTGCTGACCTTATTTGATCACTTATTGCCAGTTAAAATTAGTAACATTTAAACGGTTTGTTTCCCTTGTAAAGTGACACTCTTAAAATGATAAGGAGCAAAGAAACAGGTTTCCAAAAGGTCCCAGGAAAAAAATACAGCAACATGTACAACTCACATACAAGGTAGTGTATAAAGGATTGCGGCAGGATGGGCTTACTTCACCATTCAGTCTGTTGGGGGAAGAAGGATGAAAGGATTTTCTTTCTGCATGGTTTATCGGGGTTTCTTTCTCACTGTGAGTAACCGACTGCTACTGACCACTCCCGCTGGTGTCAACTTGCCACCAGACACTCGCTGACTTGCAATTGTCAACTGCACAATAGTTGTAGGAGAATTCGACTGCCATCAAGGTCATTCAATGGCGCCTAAAACCGCTTACTTCTTTTTAGCTGGTATAGCTGCTGCAGCTCTTCTTTGCTGTGAGCTGTCTGGTTCCTCCCAACCACTTACTATGGATCAGGACTGCTGGGTAGCGGGCAGTGTTAACACAGAGACTGAGTTAAACACAATATAGTCAGGGAATATATTACCGTGTAAGCTCTTATATGTTGGTCACATGATACAGCAGGCAATAGCTATTGGGCAAAATCTTCAGACAGTGATGTTTATTTGTTCAAGGAGTCCTTACAAAGGACCATTACGCACTAGTTGGAGGTACTAGAGATCATCCAGAAGTACAGATGGTATGATAGAGTTAAAATACAAAAAACAGCCCTTATATACTGTTTCTGACACACACGTTGGCAGGGGTAACCCAGGCCACTTCCTAGCTGGCATCACAAAGTCAGAGATATTACATCAGATATTTAGCATCAGGATGTACTATAGTCTCTAATTTTGGATTGAACAAAATTCACAGCAATCTGTGATTTCCCAAAATACTTGCTGGTTGCATTACTCATGTTAAAACGTTAGACGAACTACAAGAGAGAATAAAAGGTATCAACCCCATGCTGTGTATTCAGGCTAAAAAAGCGTTGGTCGCTCACAGATGAAAAAGCCTTAATTAGCATGGGATTTCCTTTCTTACAAAAACACATTTCCTCCAACATATGCCTACTGTATCAATAATCAATACATTTATAATACAATATTCAGTACAATAATATACCCAATGAAGACAAAAGCATCCAAAGAAAATTATACCCCTGGGTGACATTCTATCTAAAATATCCATAGTAGAAAATTAAAAGCTTTATTAATTAGGGATATCATCATTCAAAAGTAAAAATACTTCTTCAATATTGCTGCAATCCTGTGACCTGCAGATTAGACCCTAAAGCGAATCCGTTCTCCGGCTGTTTCTGTGGTTGGATGCAGCTTTTCAGGTACCACCGACTTGCCTGCTACCCTGCAGCTCTGGTCAGTGTGATAGGCCAGGAGGGATCCATCCACAGCACCCCTTATCCATAGTAAGAGGTCAGGAGTACCAGCCCAGGTACGCCAGTGGTGGCAGCATTTGTAAGCCCCTCCTATTGTAGCAAGAGGGTGCATTTGGGATAACGAAAGGGAACGGTGGCAAAGTAAGCCCAGCCGGTTCCCAGCAAACAACAGACAGGGTGGCATAGGCGGTCCATCCTGTCACATTGAGTAATTGTAAACAGTTTGAAATACAAAAAAAAATAAAACAAACAAGTTGAAGTTTGTTTCATTTGTTATATAGAGTAGAAAGGAGAGAGAAAGAAAAGAGGAAGGAAAAACGCACACAAAAACAAATTAAAAAAGGAATGGGGGGGGAAATCCCCACTTATTTTATGTATGTATGGTTTTTCCTACTGTATGGTTCTGTGGTGCCATAATAATAATAATAAACTACTTTTCTGAACACATTTCCAGTGTTTCTACTACTGACATATCCTCTCCTCCACTTCCTCTATCGGTTGGGGTTATTGAAGGCTCTGTTCTGGGCCTCCAGCTTTTCTCTTTTTAACTCTTCTCGATGTCAAATAATAATCTCATTTGGCCTCCACTACCACCTCTATGCAAACACACAAATCTACCTCTTTTCAAATCTCTCTCTCTTTCAGCATGTATGTCCAACTGCCTCTCTGCCATCTGACATGCCTCTACAAAGCACTCACCTACTTTTCATCTTATACATCCCAGACTTCGTCAAGAAATACACTCTCTATCCCACTTTGGTATGCCTCCGACGAACGCCTCTCCTCCTCTCTTGCAACCACTTCTCACTCCCACCTCAAAGACTTTTTCCCTGTCACTTATGGAACTCCCAACCCTGCCTAATCAGACACTCCCCCAACCTTCGATCTCGCGCACTCTTAAAACCCTTCTCTTCACTATACTCCATCATTTCCCTATCTAATACTACTCCCTCTGCATGTACTATCAACTCCAGTCAATGCTCACTCCTGTCTCTCCAGCTCCTATTGTCTCAGCCATGCCCTCTCTCTGGACTGTAATCTATCAGAAGCAGGGCCATCCCTACCCTTTGTCTCACATCTGCACATTCTTCATCAACCTAATCTGTACTTGTTCTGTTTTCTTGCGCTACTGCATTTTGCATGATTTGTAACTGACCGTCTTGCGCTGAGGCGTTTTGTGGCGCCTTACAAATAAACAATAATGATAATGATGAAAGGTTAGCATTATTTTAAGCAACTTACGTATTTATCGCCCTTGTTCTCAGCTGAAAAAATCCCGAAGACTACCACGACACCTGATGATCCATCCTCATAACATGGGAATTGAAGAGGAAGTCTTTACTCCTCGTTCATGCATCAGATAAGCCATTAAGAATTTATGTTTTGGTACAGCGTTACCCATCACATCTTATGTACCACTATTGGTATTAAGTTGTAATACACTATGTGTAGCGCTTCTGTTTTGTTAACTATTTATTACTAGTCATAATAATCAATATCCACAGGGGAATGACCAAAAAAAGAGTTGAGGTCAAGTAATTGCAATGACATTTCTATATAATACAGCAGCTAAACCACCACAAGACAGGTAACAGAGGTTGCAGACCAACCTCTAAAAGGAATGATGGAATGCAGTTACAACTGTTCAAACAACACCCTTTTACTTCTGCATAGGACTTTCACTGGAAAAAAAATGCACACTCAGTTGTATAAATACACCGATATTTAAAAATATATTATATATATATATATATGACTTAAAGAGGATAAAAGACTTTTTACTTGGAGATGGCTTTTCTGTAATTTGGGAAGACCAGCAACAACAGAGGTAAATGTAGACTTGCATGCTTTTGATTATTTGAATGATGGTGAAATAAAAAAAAACAAAAATAAGAAAACACACCCCCTTTTATACAGCAATAACAAAAAATTTGTAAAGCAAAAGTACATTTAAAAAATAAATAAAAAAAAGAAACATAGCCAAAACATTTACAGAAATCTTCTCTGAAATGAGAGGAGATGATCACCCCCGTGAGGCAAATGAATGATCATTCCAGCCAACCTTGTTGCTATAACACTATAGTAGTACATAAGCCAAACCGCCTTGACATCTTGGCACACTCACTAAACATAAAACACTTTCAGATGGTTACACCATTATGCTCGCTTGGAATTTGAGAGCAACAAGTTTGTAAACAGCTGTGAAATATCCCAATGTTTAAGTCCCATACATCTATCAAAGTAGAAAATGAGGAGCTTTATGTTTTTTGTCCTGAACCCTATTCTCTCCAAATAGTAGAAGCCTGACTTACAGGTACTCATATTGCAATAGCTAGGTAATACAAAAGAAATATTTTTTTGTTAGAGTTATCTTTAAAAGTATGCAAGAATGGACACACAACTATATATTTATAAAAAAAAACAAAACACAATTAGCGTGCTGCGCCCAGCTATCATCCTGTCGCCAGCACTCTGCTGTCGACACTAAAGCAGAGCTAGTCAGCAGTAACAGGTCGCAGGATTAACATCTACATGTCAAAACACTGTATAACTTATCAAATGTAATATTGGTTATAACAGTCACTTTAAAGCAAATACCTTTAGCAGTATAACACTTCAGCAGCTTATAGGACAATACAATAAGCTCATTAGTTAGGTTTCTAATGTTCAGAGATAAATGCAACAAAAAAGGAGCCAGGCACAAAATAACATAGTATGTATATAAATAATTCACACTCCCTTACACAGGGACCCTGCATAAGATATAATTCTCTGTATGTCAGGTACCACTGCTCCCATGAAGCGACCTGTGATAATAGGCCTCTTAAATGCCACCTGTCAAGATGGCCCACAATTGTCCCCTTAAGTGTTCTTTTGGCCTAATGCTAGTAGTAATCTGCTGCACACTCAAACTGCGTATAACTGAACCACAGGGCGATTAACTTATATAAGTCTGCACGGTTTAGTTGGTTTGATCCCTCCTGCAGTTTAGTTTCTAATTTTGGTTCCTGGGACAACAAGACCCTCCAAAATGGGTAGCTGCTGCTGATGTCCAATATTGCCATTTGTGGCTTTGCCATGACCCCTCCTCTGCAAAGCTTGCTTCTAGACTGTTACAGACATGCTCTTCCATCAGCTCTTGCATGTCAGTCTTAATGGGATATGTAGTTTTGACTCAGAAACCAAACACAAAAATGCCTTGTCAGGTCCCCAGGGGCTGTCCCGGGACCTGGATGTTTAATAACTACATGTACTTAGAATGTAAGCTCTCTCAAGAGCAGGTCCCTCCTTACCATTTGCTTTCAAGTTGGCTTTTATTTTGTCCACCTTGTAAGGCCCCGTTTTATGTATGTCCTTTTTTCCCAACTGTCTGGCACCGCAGAGCACTGTAGCGACCCTATTAATCTACAATAATAATAATGCAGAGATACAGTAAGGGTTACATAGGTCAATAGTGCTTTTGTTTACTATATGTTTACACAGGGCCCACATACAATACTTTCCATAAAAACTTTGGCTTGTTACTATACTAGAGCTTTTTGATTCAGAGCAGATTATAAACCATTTCAAAGAAAAGCTATAACTGCAAACAATCTGATCTTGTTAACCAGTGGTTCCCAAACTTTTGCAGTTCGTGGCACCCTTAGGGGGGTATTCAATTGTTAGCGAGATCCCCGGAAAACGAGCGCTCTAAAAATATTAGCGTTAATACGGTAATTACTCGCTGAATTTCATCTCGCAGCTCCGAAACTCAGCGAGTAAACTACTGTATTAACGGTATTTACGCGCATATTACTGTATTAACGCTAATATATTTTGAGCGCTCGTTTTTCCGGGGATCTCGCTAACAATTGAATACCCCCCTTAGAGTCTCCAAAATTTTTAAAGGCACCCCTCCAAAATAATTATTGAGCAGTCCTGTTTTAGAAGTAGTTGGGTCAAAAAAATGTAATAAGTATTTAGGTCAGGACAGAAATATTTATTTAGTTGTATGCAAAAATGCCCCCTCTGCCACGCTGTCCCCCCTCCTCTGCTCTCTCTCACGCTGACCCCCCTCCTCTGCTCTCTCTCACGCTGTCCCCCCTCCTCTGCTCTCTCTCACGCTGTCCCCCCTCCTCTGCTCTCTCTCACGCTGTCCCCCCTCCTCTGCTCTCTCTCACGCTGACCCCCCCTCCTCTGCTCTCTCTCACGCTGACCCCCTCTCCTCTGCTCTCTCTCACGCTGTCCCCCCTCCTCTGCTCTCTCTCACGCTGTCCCCCCTCCTCTGCTCTCTCTCACGCTGTCCCCTCTCCACTGGCCCGCTGTCACCCTCCTCTGCCCCGTTGTCACCCTCCTCTGCCCCGCTGTCACCCTCCTCTGCCCCGCTGTCACACTCCTGACCCGCTGTCTGCTCCGCTGTCTGCCCATTGTCACACTCCTGCCCCTCTGTCTGCCTGCTGTCACACTCCCTCTCACTCCTCTGCCGCGAGCCAGCCATAGAAGAAACCAAAGAGCACATAAACTTGCCAATCAGTGCGGCGCCGGGACCCAGCAGACTCCTCTCTCCCGCAGCTGACACTGACGTCACTGACGTCAATATTTTTTTCCCATCTGTATACCTGTGTGAATTTGCATCACGTTTTCCATCTCTGTGCCGTGTAGCTATTGGTTTAAGGATTATGCTAATTATCACTGTTCTCTGATATACTTTGAGTGTGGTATTGGAGTCTTCACAGGGTGTACCTGCCATGTAAGAACGTATTTCACCATTATACATGATTGTTCTTTTTTTGAGGATACTTACACCTGTGGATCTCTCCCTACAAGAATATAGTTATTGACATCAGTGTTTCTGAAGAGCTCAAGATCGGATGCTATATATCTAAGTGAGACTTTATTTGCATTAACAGTGTGGACTGATTTGCGTTTAGCTATATGGTTTTTTTTTATTTTTGAAAGTTTTTTATGTTGAAGCCCTTTTTTGTATCTTTATATGCAAAAGATTAGCGCCGTTCTGTTATATTAGTTTCTTTTTTTTGTGTGTTATAAAGGGTATCTGGTGGAACCCATTTAGGTATCAGTATTGGCAGCCATTCTATTGTACGCGGTCAGTTTTTTTCATATTATTGTCGTACTATTGTCATTCTATAAGAAAAACTGCCCAAAAAAGTTTTAAAGTTAGTCACTTTTGAGCAGAAATTATATGCAATATAATCAGAGGATGAAAAAAGTAGGGGATTCACTTTATCACATATTGGGAAAACTATTTTAGACTATGATCTGACATAACAAGAACCTAGAGGAGGGGCTCTGAAATAAATACTAAAACCCACTACTTAAGGTTAATTTAGAAAACGGCAAAGCTACAGAAAATCTTGGAACGGACTTGCAATTCTTTAATATGATACAATTTAGCCTTCCTGTTATTTTCATGGTGTGCACACAATCAACTTGTTTAGCTACATGTCCAGAACGATCATTTGCAGTGATGCAATTAGCTTACATAGAGTTACTTTAAAGGAAAATACGTTCAGGCCACTTAACAAGTCAAGAAATATTAAACATACATTTGCCAATTGCACAAATAGTGATAAAAATACAAATTTAACTGTCAGCTTTACTTTCAAATAGGGTGAATGTTTCCAACTGGACTCTTCAACCTGAACTTGATACTTCTAGTAACCAAACGGCACTCCGCAGGTCTCTTTACTGTAAGGTTAGACGCACAGCGCACGAACACCAGCTGGTCGACATGTTGCGCCACCAACACCCTAGCAAGTGAGATTACTCCTTCTCCCACCCACATGTCGCCTACTCACACATTGGTTACCTTTTCCTATCACACAGATTTCTCCCTATGCTTCTGTTGAACTTAATTGGACAAATAACTTGGACTGACCATGCACCTGTATCTATGCCCTTCCAACTCACCCAATCCCTGACTAGGAAGTTCTTTTGGCGATTTAACAAACGGCTTCTTCAGGACACATACTGCCCTAGATAATTATATTGCATTAAATGATACTCCTGAAGTTTCTAAAATGGTTGTCTGGAAGCTCAGGAAGTGCCGTATACTGGACAAACTTGTGGAGCTAGGCTCCCGTATGAAAAAAGAAAGGATAGCTTACTGTAATCGATTACTCCAACAGATTATAGATCTAGAAACTACTCACAAATTCACCCTGGCCGAATACAGACTGACTCAGCTGACGGAGAGAAGATAAACTTTGACCAGGTGAGTTGACCCTTAATGAGAGGTCACATAGAACAGTTCAGTTTGGGCCCCATAGACACCATAGAATACTGGCCCTAAATCGACATCCCACTGCCCGTACCAAATCTTCTCCAGTGTCTCGATACTAGATACCCATTATAAAGTTCTCACCAGGTGGTACATATGCCATACTCACATGATAAAATCTATCATGGGGTCCCTGGTGCCTACTGGTGTTGCCTGCGGGGTCCTGGCTCCCCACTTCATTAATGGTGGGATTGCCTTGAGTTACGACCCTTTGGTCTCAAGTTCTAACACTTTCACAGAACCTTTTAAGTAGGCAGATTCCTGACTCCCCTGCTTTTCGGCTTTTCAATAAAAACAAATATGCCTTTATCATGCTTTAAAAAATCCCTTCTGAAATTCCTCCTCTCAGCATCGAAAGCTGTTACACCAGTTCGCTGGAGATTCACCTCCGCATCTACTCTACAAGATTGGATTAAAAGGTTGGAATTTTATAGGTCTATGGATGAAATGATGCTATCAGCAGAATACTCATTTGAAATGTACTATGCAATTTGGGGATCACTAGAATTCAGACACGGCAGAATTCTTGACCCTTGCCTCTCTGCACCATCTCCCTGCTAGGGATCCCCGTATCGCATATACCTCTAAGTGTCTAGTTCGTCTTATCGAACATGTCAGTTGCCCTCCGATAGCCTACTCAGAGTATGGAAATATAACAAATACCCAACCAGTCAGCAACCCTCCTCCTTCCCCCCTACCCCAACAACCCTCCCGTCTATAAGTTGCACGTTTTAAGCTTACAAGCTTGAGATGTCTTTGGCCGATGTTACCTCCTCACGCTACAATACTGACGGCCTGGTGCCAACATGCTTGTCACTTGGGTGACGATGCTAAGCAATGCTATCTGCATTGTGCTTCAGTGATGTCCTGCATGTCTGTTTTTCAACATCCAATAAAAAGTTATTTCATATATATATATATATATATATATATATATATATATATATATATATATATTTATGATATTGTATGTACTTTTTCACATTACAAATTCAAAAGCAGGCCATGGGAACAATTCTGTTCAGCATAATTTACAATATTTACAAAGCAGTGGCAGTCTGAGTTTAACTGTACAGCCCATTGTCCAAACATCTGAGGTTTGTATTTAAACACAGCAAATTATGAACAAACACTACCTACAAATACTAATGTTGACTTTGGGAGGGTCAGTATAATATGGTGTTAACGTAACTTACTGTAAAATAGTAGCATTTACAGAACAGCCAAAGTGAAAAATATACTGTACCACAAGAAGCAAACTCCTGTAGAACTAGAACGATAAGCAGTTTTCAGTTCTTAGAATATGTAAACAGAAAATGCCTTGCTATTTCCTAAGAGCAACTTAAAACAAACATGCTACAGAAGCATGGATTAGGAAGGATGTGCTCACTCCCTGACTCTTATACCACACAATAGAATTAAAGATGTGCAAGGGGATGTGCTCAGGAAAGACAAATTCTCAAGTACGCAAGGTGATAGGTATATAAAAGTGACAATGTGATGGTCCCCCATTTTTAAACTGTCAGTGAAAGCCTTTTTCCACCATTAAAAATATCCAGTTTCTTACATTTTACACTAATTTAATTGTAGTATATTTTACACTGCCCTCATGACAGGAATTTAGAATGCAGCACTAAACAAATGCTTTTAAAATGTGACATCTTCATCAGTAGAATGGGGAAGTAAGAGAGAAGAGGAAGATAGTGATGCAGAGATTGTATTCAGACAGCAGATGGCAGGACATTTAACACTGTTCCCACCCTCTGAAGCTCAAACTGGCTGATGTTTACAGTCCGGATGCAGGCAAAGCTCAGGGGACCTGCACAGAGGGCTACGGAAGATGATGATAGATGAGAGAGACGTAAGAGAGGAGGGGGAGAGAAAGGGAAGTGACAATTCTCCCACAGCTGGCTGCACTGTAAGGCAGTCAGACCAGATGCTAATAAACCACCACATGCACATAGACAAACCTGCACTCCAACATACCAATTACGCTCTACGAGAGCAACTCAAGCACTAAATGCTCTACAGAAGATAAAATTGGTGCTTAAATATGCTACACAAATAAGCATTTTTTTTATTGTACAAAAAAAAAAAACACACACACGACATTTCCATTTTCCTTCTTTGCTATGTGATAACACTGAGGATACATATCTGTCATTGTGCCACTATAAGCAAAATACTTTGACAAAGAGTAAGATAATCCTCTTTTCTCTGGTCGTTTGTAGAATCCAAATATTGAAAGATAAATCTTCTCATGTGTAGGCAGTAATAATTATGCTTCCTTTTATTCTGAAGATTTCAGACAACAGTAAAAAAATGTCTTAATCTTTGAAAGTCCACCATTACTTTAGGTAGAAACTAAAGCATTGAACCGCCTTGTTTTCTTGAATGATGAAATCTGTCAGACAAAGCTTGCATTTTCAAAAATGTTCTGGCTGTAGTAATGTCCAGCAGAAATACATTTTTGTGAGGAATCCAGCATCAATCTCATGTCACAAACAAGGAAAAGAACAGCGCAAAGCAGGTACCGTGGAGAATGGTCTAACTGAGAAACACATTTAAATATTTAATTCAGGAGCAAATAGCAGCATATTGTAAAAATAATTGTGAGTCCTTTCTATATTATCTCCTAAAACCTTGTACCTCCTTGCAGTCCAATCGCTTTGAAACTTGGATTTTTATCTTTATGAGTTTGCATACTGTTTGGGACAAATCGCCCCCACACCGTAAAAAAAAAGAAAAATTCTAGGTCCGCCACTCATATGATCACACCTGGTTTCCTCACCAAAAATGATGAATAAAGACCTTCAGATCTCTGTTAAAGGAACTCTTTCATCTGAACTTCAGGTGTAGCTCATAAAGGCTGCTGAAGCCGAGGGGAATGCTGAGCCAGAGTGATATATTTTTAATAAGAGGTAAGACTTCAGATATGATCTATAGCCCTCTCTGATGATCTATCCCAAAAAGAAAATATGACTAGTTTAACAAAAACATTTACCACATTCTTAGTATTCTTTTATTTTTAGTCTACTAACCACGTGGGAGCAGATACAGAGTTAGTCGCAAAATGGGAGTAAATTCTCCTCCGAATAAGGGTATGTGTGTGTTGCGGAAGGTCTTTATGAGCCACATTTGCTTAAACATATATTTACTTTACTAGACCTACATTAGAATGCCCTTTCTTTACCCTGTCCTGCCTCTGCAGGTGCGCCAGACTCACGCAAGTCTGCATAAGGGCATGTGCGTGTGGCACTTTCTGGGCATGCACAGTGTGACTTAAGACAAGATATGCTACACAAACTGGTGTACAGTCCACTCTGCATCAACCCCCTAGTCTTCAACCATTTCTTCTTAAATATTCATACTAGCTTGTCAATATCATCGGAAAGAAACACAAAAACAAATATCCAGTATTCCTTCTACATTTCCTCTAGGACCTCTTCTTCAGAATCTGAAGATAGTGTCCTTTCAGTTTAAGTTCTTCTGCAATTTGCATCTCAGTTATAAAAAATGTTTTAAAAGCTGCAGGAGTCTCATCTCCAACAAACTGAGCATCAATTAAACAAGAACTTCTTAAAAGGCTCATAACTTTTTCCACACAGACTCCACACTTTCTGAAAGGTTTAGAGCAGAGGTGGCCCAAATAATGTAGAAATATAGTAGCCAGCAGAAATTTAAAGAACCAGGCAAAATCTAAATAAATAGAAAGGATAACCAAAAGACGTCAGCAATAATGCATTTATATATATTTATAGATACAGAGGCTACCCGACTCCTGGCACTTGTCAAGCCCTGGATGAAAAACTAGATTCTGAGGCCAAGGGGTATATTTACTAAACTGCGGGTTTGAAAAAGTGGAGATGTTGCCTATGGCAACCAATCAGATTCTAACTGTCATTTTGTAGAATGCACTAAATAAATGATAACTAGAATCCGATTGGTTGCTATAGGCAACATCTCCACTCTTTCGAACCCGCCGTTTAGTAAATCTAGCCCCAAGTCTCTTTCACAAAAAGTACACAAACCAAGGGATACCAGAGATAGGTGGGGGAAGAGAGACTTATTAAAACCCCAGAAAAATCTAATCAGCAAAGAGGAGAAAGATAGGACTGACAAAATAAAAATACAAACCTCCATTGGGCCAGCAGCAGCTGCTGACCTGGTAAAAACAGTCTTGTCCACCATGTCACTTTCAATGATGCTGTACATAAGCTTCTACACCCAAGGATCATTACATATGCATCAGTTTGGAATTATCCTAGCCTTAAATCAACATTTATTCATTCCTTAAAATTAGTAAGCGCATGCATCAGGTGTGCAAGGAGGAAACCTCATGTTCTTGCAAGAATGTCAGGAGGAAGATCCAGTTTCACCAACATCTGACATCAAATGAGTGGGGGAAGAAGAATATACAGATCAATGTACTTCACTGTTGCCAGAACAGTGGAAAAGACCATAAGTGAACCACCCTACCTCACCAAAATAAAATGAAAAAGAAAAAAACAACCACTATATTTAACCCTTTCCACATTAGGGATGTGTAGTGGGTGTATTAGTGGCACTTTAATTAGTTTTGTTTCCTGTCCAACTCAAAGGGAGGAGCCATCTCTTCAGAGTGCAGTAATTGTGCAATAATTTTATTTTACTTTTTTTTTTCTAGCTTTCTCTAATTTTTAGCCATGCATTTAAATGAGGCAAAGTTATTTCCACTGCCATGAGCAAAGACAAACCTGCTGAACACAAGTGTATCTAATGCAGAGAGCACATGCGAGCTGTCAAATACCAAAGCAATGAAAACAATCAAGCAATGGACTTTAATTCAAAACTCGAAATACAATTGTTACAAACAGCCCACTGATTGAATTCAGTTTACATGGGCAATTAATAGCGCAGCTAATGATAAGACATTCTAATATAAATACATAGCGATCTACTTAACGCAAATTCTAAGGGTCCATACTTATCCTCATGGATACTGTCCCTCCTCTGCTGCTTTTGACACAGTTGCTCACCCTCTTCTCCTGAACGCCTCCATTGGCCTTTCTGTCACAGTTCTTTACTGGTTTACTTGCTACCTTTTTGACCCTCCTTTAGTGTGTCTACCTCTGCAACATCCTCCCTTCCACTGTCACGATCTGTTGGGTTTCCTAAGGGCTCTATTCTTGCGCCTCAGCTTTTCTAACTATACACCTGTTATCTTGGGGAACTAATTGGCTCATTTGGACTCCAGTACCAGCTCTACACTGATGACATCTAAATCCACCTTCACGCTCATGACCTCACCCCCTATGTATGATTTCATGTAACGAACTTCCTCTCTACTATTTGTTCAAACACTACCTGATGCTTAACATGGCCAAACAGACCATATCTTTCCACCTCCCAGAGTCACCACATCCCCTTAAATCTTACTCCCTATCAATAACACCACAATT
>NC_134404.1:214807024-214917024 GCF_038048845.1 Mixophyes fleayi
GCCGCTTTTCATTACCATCTGCTACACTTCGTGATCTACAGTTCCTGCCCTGCGCTGCACTCCTGTTTCCCATCGCTGTTGGTTCCTGTGGTTGCTACTGGTTACCTCCGTGTGCCGCTGAGTCCTGCCGCTGTGGTCAGCGCTATCGTCCATCTCCTGCTGATCCACTCTCCACGCCTTCACGTGTTCCACTGGCCTCTACCCTCCTGTCAGCATTGGATTTGTATCTCTTCTACTACCCTCTGCTGGATCATCTCCATTCTCCTGGGTTTCCTATGAGTCCAGTTCCACGTGTTGCTGACTCCTGTGGATTCGTGTCCCTGTCGGTCTACTCACCTGTGCGCTGCACCTGCTAGACCGCTGCTTCACCTATCCAGGGACTTCCTATCCAGTCGGCCTCCAGCCGCTCAGGTACCGCTGCAATCCCATCTGACTGCTACTGCTGAACCACGGTATGCATACTTCTCATTGACTGTGCTGTGTATTGCATATCTTGCTGGACTGTGTTTGGTTCTCTCTGGAGTCTGCTATCCGCTGAGTCTATTGCCATCATTGACTGTGTTATCATTGTGCTGGACTACTTCAAGAGACTTTCTAGATTGCAGACCTGATCAGTCATTTATATATATGTATATCCATATTGTGCATATTACTGTGGATCGTGTATAAGGTGCCTGTGTATATCCTGTGTTGCAGTCTTCCCCCGTGCACCTCCTCACATATATATTCAGTGGTACAACTTGCTGATGTCAGACCACTGACTCCTGTTTACAGTTTCACCTGTTCCAGTATCCTCTCACATAGCAGTGGTACAACTTGCTAACGCAGACCACTGACTCCCCGGATACCTCCATTTGGATTCCATTCCTTCACTCAGACAGCGGTACAACTTGCTATCCGCAGACCGCTGACTCTCATCACCTCCTCGTTTCTGTTGGACATTCCTCCTCACTATAGCAGTGGTACAACTTGCTACCGCAGACCACTGACTACCTTCACGTGTCCTTTGTCCATACAGTTCCTCGTGTATTACTACCTCCATATTGCCAGTGCTGCTAGTCATAGACTTTCCTGAGCATCTCATCATCTGCTATTTCCTGTTCCGTGATCACCCTGCTACCAGAGTACCATATTACCACCTATACTGCTCTGGTAAGCCTATCATCTGGTGATCCCTGGGTAAAGACTCCTAGTGCCCGTGACAGTAAGATCAGGCCATGACAGACCCAGATACGGAACCTACTGCTAAAGAGATGCTGCAGCATCTGGTCAGCCGTGTGGAGCAACAGGATGCTCGCCAACAGCTGTTACTTCAATGTTACCAATCATTAACCTCCCAAGGAACATCTGGACAGACTGTTACAGCTAATATTGAAGCTCCTGTGCTTTCCTCCGTTTCCCCATTGCCATCCCAGGTGTCTACAGCTCCTACGCTTCACCTGCCTACTCCGTCAAAATATGACGGGGACCCCAAAACTTGTAGAGGTTTCCTTAACCAATGTTCAGTCCATTTTGAACTCCAACCTCAAAATTTTTCTACCCATCGTTCCAGAGTGGCCTATCTTATCTCATTGTTTTCGGGTCAAGCCCTGGCTTGGGCCTCCCCCCTGTGGGAAAGAAACGATCCAATTCTACAAGATAGTGCCAAATTCATTTCCACATTCCGAAGTGTGTTCGATGAACCAGGTCGTGTGACCTCCGCTGCTTCCAGCATCCTCCGTCTGCGACAAGGATCTCATACTGTAGGCCAGTACGTCATTCAATTTAGGATCTTAGCCTCTGAACTTCAGTGGAACACTGAAGCCCTAGTTGCCGCCTTCTGGCAGGGGCTTTCCGATAAAATTAAAGATGCACTGACTACCCAAGAGCTTCCTTCGTCACTTGAAGATTTGATCTCTCTTTGCCATCGTGTTGATATGAGATTTCGTGAAAGAGAGGCTGAGAAAACGACTTCTGCTAAAGCACCTTTTCGCTCTAACCCTCAATTTCGTCCAGTGTCACCCGCTGTGATTCCCATGGAGATTGGACGTTCCAAGTTATCTTCTGAGGAGAGGAAACGAAGAGTCAAGAATAGACTCTGTATCTATTGTGCTGATTCCACTCATGTCCTCAGCTCCTGCCCTAAGAGATCGGGAAATGCCAGGCCCTAACTAGTTCTGGAGAGGTGAAGTTAGGGTCCCTGGAGTCCTCTCCATCGTCTATGAAATCTAAAGTCTGCGCTTTTGATGTGACTATTTCCTTTGCTACCAAGACCTTTGAGTCACAGGCATTGATTGATTCCGGAGCAGCAGGAAATTTTATTTCCAAATCGTTAGTTAATCAATGGTCTCTACCAATGATTACCTTAAAAACTCCCATTACTGTGACGGCTATCGATGGATCACGTCTCATCAACGGTCTCATCACCCAGAGTACGTCTCCAGTAACCCTTCAGATTGGTGCTCTGCATCATGAAGAGATATCGTTTTTAATTCTTCCTGTTACGACAAGTCCGATTGTCCTAGGCCTTCCATGGCTTCAGTGTCACTCTCCCCAGATTGACTGGCGCACCCCTCAAGTCACGTCTTGGGGGCCTGAATGTCACCATCATTGCCTTTCCCAAGTCATTCCTCTCAAGGTACAGCAAGCTTCCATTTCAGCTATTTCACCGGGACTCCCTCCTCAATATGCTTCATTTACCGATGTTTTTGATAAAGCTCAGTCTGAACGTCTTCCTCCTCATCGTTCTTGGGATTGTCCGATTGATCTTCTTCCTGGCAAGACTCCTCCCAGAGGCCGGGTCTATCCACTCTCGTTACCTGAAACTCAAGCTACATCTGAATATATACGGGAGAACCTCCAGCGTGGGTTCATTCGACCTTCCACCTCGCCCGCTGGAGCTGGGTTCTTCTTTGTCAAAAAGAAGGATGGATCATTACGCCCTTGTATAGATTTTCGTGGACTCAATGCCATTACTATCAAGAACCGGTATCCCATTCCGTTGATCACTGAGCTATTTGACCGCATTAAGGGAGCCCGTATTTTTACTAAGTTGGATCTTCGTGGTGCTTACAATTTAATCAGAATCCGTTCCGGTGACGAATGGAAGACGGCGTTTAACACCAGAGACGGGCATTACGAATATCTGGTAATGCCTTTCGGGCTATGTAATGCCCCCGCTGTTTTTCAGGGCTTCATCAATGAGATTTTTCGGGACTTATTATATGTATGTGTCGTCGTCTACCTGGACGACATATTGATTTTTTCACAGGACCTGCCTTCTCACCACCAACATGTGGCAGAAGTCCTCTCCAGGCTACGGAAAAATTCATTGTTCTGTAAATTAGAAAAATGTTCATTCGAATTACCCCAGATTCCATTCTTGGGGTATATTGTTTCCGGAGTTGGTCTGAAGATGGATCCTGACAAAGTAAATGCTGTACTACATTGGCCCCAGCCAACTACTCTTCGTGCCATCCAGCGTTTTTTAGGTTTTGCCAATTACTATAGACGCTTCATTCAAGACTTTTCTTCCATTGCATCTCCTATTGTGGCCCTGACTCGTAAAGGGGCTAATCCTAAGCAATGGTCTACTGAGGCTATTCAAGCCTTTCAAACATTAAAAGAGTCCTTCTCTTCGGCTCCAATCCTTCGTCAGCCTGATGTGACACTCCCTTTTTTCCTAGAAGTAGATGCCTCTAATGTGGGCTTAGGAGCTATTCTCTCCCAACGCTCGGAACAGCAAAAATTCCACCCTTGTGCCTTCTATTCTCGGGGTCTCCTACCCGCAGAGAAGAATTATACCATCGGAGACAAGGAATTACTGGCTATCAAAGCCGCATTAGAGGAATGGAGATACTTGTTGGAGGGAGCTCGCCATCCGGTGACGATCTTCACGGATCATAAGAACTTGTCATATCTCCAGTCTGCCCAATGCTTGAACCCTCGTCAAGCAAGATGGTCTCTTTTCTTTTCCCGTTTTGAATTAATAATTACCTTCAAACCAGCTGCCAAGAACAAAAAAGCTGATGCCTTATCTAGAGCCTTTGCTACGTCCTCTGATATAGAAGAGGTTTCCAACCATACCATTCTAGACCCCAAATGTATCTCACTGGCTGCTTCATCCACCAAAACGCTACCATTTGGGAAGACCCTCGTGCCTCCTACTCTAAGGAGGAAAATCCTTTCGTGGTTCCATGCCTCTCGTTTTTCTGGACACGCCGGTGAACACAAGACTTTTGAGATCCTCTCTCGAAGTTACTGGTGGCCTTCAATGAGGAGAGACGTCAAAGAGTTCATTGCTTCCTGTGAATTATGTTCGCAATTCAAATCCTCCCGCAGAACCCCAGCAGGGTTGCTGCGACCACTACCCATTCCGTCCAAACCATGGACCCATATTAGTATGGATTTCGTTACTGACTTACCACCTAGTAAGAACCATAACACTATTTGGGTCGTAGTGGACAGATTTTCGAAGATGGCTCATTTCATCCCTCTGTCTGGTTTGCCTTCCTCGTCTATCCTGGCTGAACATTTCATTAAAGAGATCTTCCGTATCCATGGATGTCCATCTGAGATTGTGTCTGATAGAGGAGTACAATTCGTGTCCAGATTCTGGCGAGCCCTTTGTAAAACCTTGGGCATACGATTAGCACTCTCATCTTCTTACCATCCACAATCCAATGGACAAACCGAACGTGTCAATCAAGATCTTGAGACTTTTATAAGGATATTTTCATCAGCCAATCAAGACAACTGGGTAGAGTTACTCCCTTGGGCTGAGTTCGCCCATAACAACATGTACCATGAGTCATCATCCAAAACTCCATTCTTTGTGGTCTACGGTCACCATCCGTCTTTTCCGGAATTTCCTGCCCTCCCGCCCACCCAAGTTCCTGCGGTGGAGACTGTTTGTCAGACCTTTAAAAATATCTGGTCTCAGGTTAGAACCTGTTTGAAGAAGACATCTGTCAAATATAAATCTTTCGCTGATAAGAAGAGGCGGGCTATTCCACCACTAAAAATTGGAGATCGTGTCTGGTTATCCACAAAAAATATTCGTTTGAAGGTTCCATCCATGAAATTCGCCCCTCGTTTTATTGGTCCATATAGGATCATTCAAGTTATCAATCCAGTATGTGTGAAACTCCTTCTTCCTAAGAGTCTTCGGATTTCTAATGCCTTCCATGTATCTTTGCTCAAACCTCTTATTATCAACCGTTTTTCAACTCCTCCCTCAGCTCCGCAGCCAGTTCAAGTCCATCAGGAGGAGGATTTTGAGATTACCGAGGTACTAGATGCAAAAATTTCGCGAGGAGTCCTCCACTTCCTCGTTCATTGGAAGGGCTTTGGTCCTGAGGAGCGCTCTTGGATCAAAGCTGAAGATCTTAATGCTCCTGCCCTTTTGAAGAAGTTTTACTCCAAAAATCCGGACAAGCCCGGTTCCAGGCGTTCTGTGCCCACCTTTAAAAGGGGGGGTACTGTCACTCACCGGACCGTGAGTGCCTCTTCCCGGACATTTAGGAACCGTGGCCGTCCACCATCCTGAGGGTCTGCGCATGCGCAGCCCTTTTCTATACTTCAGTGTATACCCCTTTAACTTAATTGGCAGATCAGGCAACCTCCCTATATTAAGCACCTGTGGTCACTACCACGTTGCCTGATCTTGGAGTCTCATTCCTCATGAGTCTCTGAAGGTGTTCCTGTATTACTTGTGTATTCAGTGCTGCTGATTCCTGTGGTTTCCAAAACCACTTCTACTACTGTGGTTCCATACCACTTCTACCATCAACTTTATCATCATGACTGTTTGCTGATTCCTATCCGCTGCCTCCGTGCACTACAGTCTTCTACACCACTTCAACGTTATTTTATATCAATGTGACTGTTAGCTGATTGCTATCCGCTGCCTCTGTGCACTACAGTCTCCTGCTTGCAATTCGCCTGTGTTCAACATCGTGACTGCCAGCTGACTGCTATCCGTTGCCTCTGTGCACTACAGTCTCCTGCTTACAACTCGCCTGTGTTCAACATCGTGACTGCCAGCTGATTACTATCCGCTGCCTCCGTGCACTACACTCTCATCTCATCTTTGCTGTGACTTCCTCGAGACTGCCGCTTTTCATTACCATCTGCTACACTTCGTGATCTACAGTTCCTGCCCTGCGCTGCACTCCTGTTTCCCATCGCTGTTGGTTCCTGTGGTTGCTACTGGTTACCTCCGTGTGCCGCTGAGTCCTGCCGCTGTGGTCAGCGCTATCGTCCATCTCCTGCTGATCCACTCTCCACGCCTTCACGTGTTCCACTGGCCTCTACCCTCCTGTCAGCATTGGATTTGTATCTCTTCTACTACCCTCTGCTGGATCATCTCCATTCTCCTGGGTTTCCTATGAGTCCAGTTCCACGTGTTGCTGACTCCTGTGGATTCGTGTCCCTGTCGGTCTACTCACCTGTGCGCTGCACCTGCTAGACCGCTGCTTCACCTATCCAGGGACTTCCTATCCAGTCGGCCTCCAGCCGCTCAGGTACCGCTGCAATCCCATCTGACTGCTACTGCTGAACCACGGTATGCATACTTCTCATTGACTGTGCTGTGTATTGCATATCTTGCTGGACTGTGTTTGGTTCTCTCTGGAGTCTGCTATCCGCTGAGTCTATTGCCATCATTGACTGTGTTATCATTGTGCTGGACTACTTCAAGAGACTTTCTAGATTGCAGACCTGATCAGTCATTTATATATATGTATATCCATATTGTGCATATTACTGTGGATCGTGTATAAGGTGCCTGTGTATATCCTGTGTTGCAGTCTTCCCCCGTGCACCTCCTCACATATATATTCAGTGGTACAACTTGCTGATGTCAGACCACTGACTCCTGTTTACAGTTTCACCTGTTCCAGTATCCTCTCACATAGCAGTGGTACAACTTGCTAACGCAGACCACTGACTCCCCGGATACCTCCATTTGGATTCCATTCCTTCACTCAGACAGCGGTACAACTTGCTATCCGCAGACCGCTGACTCTCATCACCTCCTCGTTTCTGTTGGACATTCCTCCTCACTATAGCAGTGGTACAACTTGCTACCGCAGACCACTGACTACCTTCACGTGTCCTTTGTCCATACAGTTCCTCGTGTATTACTACCTCCATATTGCCAGTGCTGCTAGTCATAGACTTTCCTGAGCATCTCATCATCTGCTATTTCCTGTTCCGTGATCACCCTGCTACCAGAGTACCATATTACCACCTATACTGCTCTGGTAAGCCTATCATCTGGTGATCCCTGGGTAAAGACTCCTAGTGCCCGTGACATTTGCGTTTCAAGGAACATAATTCCGAGAAGGAACAGTCGCGGCGTAGTATGATTCGCTTGGCCCCCAACTTCCAAACCCCTGTTCTTCCCCCTGAAGAGCCCATGCAACTTGGGAGGACCCGCCTATCAGCCGAAGAAAGGGAGAGGAGATTTCGGAACAAGTTGTGTTTATATTGTGGAGAGAGCGGCCATCTTCTGAGATCTTGTCCCAAACGCTCGGGAAACGACAGGGCCTAACGAGTTCTGGAGCTGTATCGTTGGGCCTCTTTTCTCAGTGTCAGTCAGTTCCCAATAGTAATGATTGCCTGTCTATTCCCATTTCCCTTCAGTTAGGACTAAAGACCTTCCCGCAGTCGGCTCTTCTAGATTCCGGAGCCGCAGGAAATTTCATTTCTGCCACAGTAGTTAAACAATTCGCTATTCCCACACAAGCTTTGGAACATTGATGGGGGAAGAATTCCTGAGGGGTCCATTCTGGTACGCACTATTCCTCTTCTGCTTCAGATAGGAGCACTTCATCGGGAGAAGATTTCTTTTCTAGTAATACAGAGATCTACCAACCCAGTCATCCTAGGACTTCCATGGCTTTGTGTCCACTCTCCCACCTTGGACTGGAAATCTGGTCACATATTGTCCTGGGGACAGTCCTGCTTCTCTCGCTGCCTACAGAGAGTGGTTCCTCCGAATAGTCCCAGACGTTCCCAAGAATTTCCTGTGACTCTCCTGCCTGAACCATACCAAACTTTCTCTGATGTTTTTTGTCAACAAGAGGCCACTAGACTTCCCCTTCACAGAATCTGGGACTGTGGCATTGATCTGATACCTGGTAAACCCATTCCCAGGGGCCGTGTTTACCCCCTTTCCCTCCCGGAGTCTAAGGCTATGGAGGAGTACATCCAAGAAAATCTAAACAGGGGCTTCATCCGCAAGTCTGCCTCCCCAGCTGGGGCTGGCTTCTTCTTTGTAAAAAACAAAGATGGGGGCCTCCGCCCTTGCATTGATTACAGAGGCCTGAATGCCATTACCGTTAAAAATCGCTATCCACTGCCACTGATTTCTGAATTATTTGACCGGATTAAAGGTGCCACCATCTTTTCTAAACTTGACCTCAGAGGAGCGTATAACCTTATACGCATTAAGGAGGGGTATGAATGGAAGACGGCGTTTAACACCCGAGACGGCCACTTTGAATATTTGGTCATGCCTTTCGGGCTATGCAATGCCCCAGCCATATTTCAGAGCTTTATGAATGAGCTGTTTCAAGACCTCTTGTACCAATCTGTAGTCATCTACTTGGACGACATCCTCATCTTTTCTCAAGATCTAGCATCTCATCGTACTCATGTATTGGAGGTCCTCTCTTGTATCCGAAAAAATCAGTTATTTTGCAAATTGGAGAAATGCACCTTCGAGCAGAGACAAATTCCCTTCCTGGGATATATTATTTCGGGCACCGGGCTACAGATGGATCCCACAAAATTGAAAGCCATACTTGACTGGCCCCAACCTTCGGGTCTTAAGGCCACTCAACGCTTCCTAGTATTCTCCAACTATTATCGTCAATTTATCAAGGGGTACTCCTCTCTCGTGGCTCCCATCACAGCATTGACCCGCAAATCTGCTGATGCTGGTATTTGGTCCACTGAGGCTATCCAAGCCTTTATATTATTAAAGTCTCTCTTTTCATCTGCACCCATTCTTCAACAGCCAGATTGTTCTCGTCCTTTTGTCCTGGACGTAGATGCCTCTTCTGTTGGCACAGGAGCCGTACTATCACAGCGAGGTCCTTCTGGAAAACTTCATCCCTGCGGATTCTTTTCCCGTCGCTTTTTACCTGCTGAGAGGAATTATGGGATTGGCGACAAAGAGCTCCTGGCCATCAAGTTGGCTCTCTCCGAATGGAGACATTTACTAGAAGGAGCGCAATTTCCTATCACCATATATACCGACCATAAGAATTTGCTTTACTTACGCACTGCTCGATGTCTAAACCCTCGACAAGCAAGGTGGTCCTTATTCTTCTCACGCTTTGATTTCAACATCACTTTTCACTCGGGATCTAAGAATACGAAGGCAGACGCCTTATCTCGCTCTTTTGATCCAGCTGACATGGAATCCTCAGAAGATAATAAATTCATTGTAAATCCATGTCAAGTATTGGCAGCTACACACCTGAAAAAGGGTTGTCCTCCAGGCAAAACCTTCATCTTGCCACATCTACGCACCCGGCTCCTTCACTGGGCTCATCACTCACTCTTCTCTGGGCATGCCGGCATTCGCAAGACCTGGGATTTATTGTCCCGAAGCTACTGGTGGCCTTCCATGCTGGAGGATGTGAAGAGATTTGTTGCTGCTTGTTCCAAATGTGCTCAACACAAGACCTCTAGGAAGAAGCCTTATGGATGATTGCTCCGATTACCCATTCCTGATTACCCATGGTCACAGATCTCCATGGATTTTATCACGGACCTTCCCCCTTCCAAATCCTGTACTGTAGTGCTTGTGGTCATGGATCGCTTCTCTAAAACAGCTCACTTTATTGCTCTCAAAGGCCTTCCTTCTTCCTCCTCCTTAGCCGATATTTTTATTAAAGAAATATTTCGCCTCCACGGCTGCCCTCAACATATTGTCTCCGATAGGGGATCACAATTCATATCAAAATTTTGGCGGTCTTTTTGCAATAAATCCGGGATTAAGCTTGACTTTTCTTCCGCATATCATCCCCAGTCCAATGGGGCTACTGAGAGAACCAACCAAGAATTAGAGAAGTTTCTAAGAATATTTATCTCTAGTAACCAAGACAACTGGGTGGACCTTCTCCCTTGGGCCGAGTTCGCCCATAACAACCATTTCCATGAGGCCATCTCTAACTCCCCCTTTTTTGTTCTATATGGCTGCCATCCTAGACTACCCACCTTCTCTCAAGTCTCATCTTCTGAAGTTCCAGCAGTGGACTCTCTGTTTCGTAACTTCTCTGATATTTGGGAACAAACCAAGACAAATTTAAAGCAAGCAACTACTCATTCCAAAAAATTCTATGATAAAAGGAGAAGAATGACTCCAAGTTTTGCAGTTGGTGACAGGGTATGGCTATCCACCCAGAACATTCGTTTAAAGGTTCCCAGTAAAAAATTTGCTCCCAAGTTTATTGGCCCATTCGCTATATCTGAGATTATTAATCCCGTAGCCTTTAGATTGAGTCTGCCTCCCTCTTTACGCATACCCAATGTCTTCCATGTCTCCTTGTTAAAACCGATGGTAACCAACAGATTCTCCACCTCATCCAGAACTCCTCCTCCTGCTGTGGATCTGGATCAAGTCGAATAAGAGATTAAAACTATCCTAGATTCTCGTAAAGTTCAAGGTGCCATACAGTTCTTGGTAGATTGGAAGGGTTACGGCCCTGAGGAGCGCTCATGGGTAAGAGCCATTGATCTACATGCTCCCCGTCTACTTAAATCCTTCCATAAAAAATTTCCTTTGAAACCCTATTAGGTGTTCGGAGTCCACCTTTATGGCAGGGGGTACTGTCACGGACTTACCTGATCCCCGCCGCTCCGTCCAGCCGCACTTCCGCATTCAGGACCATGTGACCGCACCCGGAGGCGGTCACATGACCACAACCCTAGAGGCGGGGATTTTGAATCCCCTTCAGTATAAAAACCTCACTCTGACACTCGCTGAGTGTCAGAGCAACACTTACCTGTTCCTGGCTCCTGCTCTTCGTGGATTGCAGTGTCTTCCAGTTTCCTGTGTCTTCCTGTGTGCTGATCTCTGCTGTTTGACTTCCCTGGCTCTCCTATCCCTGTGTACCGACCCGGCTTGCTGACCATTCTCCTACTCTTGTGACCCGTCTACCGAACCTGGCTTGTTGACTCCGAGTTGCCTTCTGATTCTGCCTGACTCCATTCCTGTGTACCGAACCGGCTTGTTTGACTCTGCTACCACCGCTTCACTCCGCTGTACTACATCTTGAGGCGAACCTGGGGACCGCGACCTGCGACTCCTGGCAGCGAAGCCCACCCCGCCTTGCGGCGGTTCTTGGTGAACACCGGGGAGATCGTTAGACTCCGCACCTCAGGTAAGCCAGTGCTAATCAAGATTAGTAATATAGTATCCAGAATCTGTTACAAGTAGCTCCCATCTGCATGCTGGTGGAAGCAAACACAATAAAATGCAGGTCCATTCCAACTAATTTGACCACAAATAACCTGAATACTATTATTTTGGCCTCCAACACACAAACCCGCCATTACTTTCCCACATGAAGTACGATAGTGCCTCCCCCAGCCGTGTGTCATTTGTAATCAGCTCCGTGAGAGTGGAGTATACAGTCTGCATATCTTCAATATTATTATAAGATTGTGCAAAACCTCTGCAGAAGTTTGTCAAGGTCCTCTTCTTCTATTATAGAGCTCATCTTCCTAGCTACTAAGGATTCCTACTTTTCACGCCAATATTCTCCCTCAGCCGTTATAGTGCACCTCAAAGTGATAGAGGAGTCTAACCTGAGGGAAGCTCAATTATTGCCGTCCCTTGTGATATAAGCCCCATTGTGATCTCTACTTCTATAATTAAACTGTTGGCACCATATCTCTTTCTTAAAAGAAGTGTTTTTTTTTTCTTTTTTCCTACAGTCTAAGGGCTAGATTTACTAAGCTGCGGGTTTGAAAAAGTGGGGATGTTGCCTATAGCAACCAATCAGATTCTAGCTTTCATTTATTTAGTACCTTCTACAAAATGACAGCTAGAATCTGATTGGTTGCTATAGACAACATCCCCACTTTTTCAAACCCGCAGCTTAGTAAATCTAGCCCTAAGTGTTTAAATAACATGTTTTCACTTGTTCTGCCTATACTACTCGTGCTAATATTGTAACCTATCCTGGATGTGTACTGCCATCAAGTGGTGATTTGATATATTACATCTACTGTGAAAATTCTCACTGCTCCATTCACTTTGTACTATAGGGATCCGAGTAGGCTCATGAGCCGGCTCGTTACTGTCACGCATCCTCGCATCTGAAGCAAAATGTCATTGTTGCGTTGTCGGATCTCGCAGGTTTTGGATTCCATAAGTACCTCCCTCCCCAGGAGATTCAGCGCCATTGCTCACACAGAAACAGGGGTTGCAGTGTTCTTGTCAGTCTCCAGTCTCCAGTGCCATTGCTCAGTGCCATTGCTCATAAGAAACAGGAGGGGAAGCAGTGTTCTTGTGACTTGTGACTGGAAATGATTGGAAATTAATGTTATTGAGCATAAGAATAATGTAGGAATAAAAAAAGAGCCAAATTATGTGAGTTTAGCAAAAAAAATAGGGATTTCAGAAAAAAAAAATCGGAAACCAAAACACAAAGTTAATCCAGATCCAAAACCAAATCCAAAACCAAAACATGGGAGTCAGTGAACATCTCTACTTTGTACTAAGGGCTAGATTTACTAAACTGCCGGTTTGAAAAATGGAGATGTTGCCTATAGCAACCAATCAGATTCTAGCTATAAATTTGTAGAAAGTACTAAATAATGATAACTCAAATCTGATTGGTTGCTATAGGCAACATCTCCACTTTTTCAAACCTGCAGTTTCGTAAATATACCCCTACAGCTCAATCACTTAAATAATGTCACCTCCAATCTAAACACAGTGGTTGCGGGAAATACCATCTGCTTCTGATGTTTCAAAACAAAGTGACTTATATTTCTCTACATAGTTTAGGAAGCCCTCTAAAGTGCTACACAACAGATGTCTATAGATTTTGATCACTACATAGACTTTGAAACGGTTGAAAATTTCTATTCACCAATATGTCTTATAAAAACAAAACAATAAGTAACCCTCCTAAGCATACCATTATTAAAGCCCTTAAAAAGGCTAATGCCTGCTCTAAATCACTGCCTGACACTGCTGATCTGGGATCTGATTCAGACGATAATTCATCGCCTGATGCCCCACTCACCCCTAATGACGTGATTGCCATAGTCACAAAAACAATTGAATCAGAAATGAGAGCAATTGTTACAGAGCTTAGTTTGGAAATATCAGAGCTTGACTCCCATACAGACATTGTCAAAAATCAGTTAGATATAATCTCCGAACACCAACAAATAACAGATACAGAGATTGCTGATCTACGAGCAGAACTTAACAACTTTAAAGATCAGATTGAAGATCTAGAAAATCACAATAGCCGCAACAACATCCAGATAGAAAATGTACCAGAATCCATTTCTGCAGAAGCCTTGCCTAATTACCTTGAAGGTCTATTTCTACAAATGATCCCTGACCTCTCGAAAGACCTACTTCATCTAGAATCCAGATCAGCCTCCCAGAGACATAATCATAAAAATCCATCACTTTAAAACTAAAGAAAAAATTATGGCATCTTCAACTGTACCAGGACTTAGCTCCTTCTACACTGAAAAAACACAGAGATATCATCAACATAACAAAAGTCTTATGCAACCATTTGATTAAGTACAAGTGGGGCTTCCCCTTTCAATTAATTGTCTCTGAGATGGCCGAAACCATTCAATGAAAATGCCGGATCAAGGTCTTGACTTGCTCAAATGTTTCCACCTTATACAGGACTCTGAGGCTTCCACGTCAACTTCTTCGTCTCATCAGAAAACCCCTGTCTCAACGCCAATTTGGCAACAGGCATGATTCACATATATAACTTAAATCCAGATTCCTTTCTCTCTTCACTTGACTTCCCTATGAGGTTTGAGTAACCATGTTGCACTATGACTCTTACTGTTTGCATTTCTGTTATTTAATGCTTTGCGCAAGCTCATCGTGTATGCTACCATACTTAAAACGTAAGGAAAGCTAGTTTATAGGCCATCTCCAATTTCTATTTTAGATTTTGTTGTTTTTATGTCATTGCTATTACTAGAAATCTTTCCATTTTGTGCCCCTTTTCTTCCTACCCTACCAATAGGGCATAAAACTAAGCTAAATTAGATTAGCTTAAAATGGGTCTGGAGTCTCTTACTTTTACTTTTTCACCGGCTTATTCGGAGTCCATTCAGATCACCTCATTGTTCTAGTTCATATACTGAATGTTTATCTGGTTGAAATGTTTAATTTCAATTTACATATTGTTTATGTTATGTTATTTATATCACTTTGGCTTGTTGCATATTTAGATTATTTCCCCGCATCCACGTTTTTCTCACTCACACACATGTGCTTAGAACTTGTATCACATACAGATATTGTCAGTAATTTTCCATGTACCTCTCACAATGTCAACACTCTCACTACTACCGCCACTACCAAAGAGATGGTGTCACACAGCTCACCACATCTCTTTTTTCTAGATCTTGACACTCACACTGAGTACAGTACCACTCTATCTTTTCCTCCCCTTGTTCCTTATGTGTCTTGCCCTTCCTACAACACGATACTATCTTTGCATGAAGCCACCATCCTCCCCCCCTCACCCTCAACCACCATGAATCTCAAAATAATGTCTCTTAATGTCAGCGGTCTCAACTCACCAAACAAACGCAGAATGGCTCTACAATACTTTAAGCGCAAAGACCCAGATTTGATTTTTTTGCAAGAAACGAATCTCAAAGACCCACATCCCACTTTGGCCACTAAATCTTATTCACATGCATTTTACTCTTCTCAAAACACAAAGCGTAGAGGTACAGCAATACTGGTACACAGTAGAGTCCCACTGACTATTGACTAGCAGACTTCTGACTCCCTTGGCAGATCCCATAAACTTAGCTTCAACATATGCCCCAAACATGTAGCACTGAGACTTCTTTGCCGACTTCTTTCAGCAAATATCTACATATGCAGGAGGTATGACCATTATAGGAGGGGACTTCAATACTATCCTAGATCCAATATAGGACAGATCCAGCCAAACGCATATCTCTGTGGGATACACTAAAGAGTCAGGTAAACTGAAAACCCAGCTGAAGTCATTCAAGTTATATGAAGCCTTACGAATATTGTATCCCTCATCCAGAGCCTACACATATTATTCAACCCCTTATGACCTACATTCAAGAACAGATTATTTTTTTTGTAGACCACTAAACAACCCAGAGGCTGGGGGATGTTTGGGTCCTCCCTGTGTCCTGGTCTTACCATGAAGTGGTTGAGCTTCACTACACTTACACCACCACCCTCAATCACGCCCTAGATGGCCACTCAATGAGTTATTACTCCTTAATCAAGAACTAATTTGCCAGATATCCCAGGCTATCACTGACTACTTATCCCATAATGCAACCCCAGAGATTTTACAATCCATCCTTTTGGAAGCTCACAAAGCCACTATACATGGTATCCTTATCAAAATGACAACACAACAGAGATTGAAAAAAGAGAACGTATACAGGTGCTTGAACAACAAATACAACAAGCTACATCTTATCACCAAGCCCACACCAAACTCCTCTCTCTTAAAGGACAATTAAAACAAATATTATCAAAGCAAGCAGCTAAAACACTCCTATGGTTTCAACAGAAATATTATGAAAAAGGCAATAAAACCGATACTATATTGGCTTGTAAACTTCGCACCTGCCGCACACAAAATAGAATTATGTCACTGAAAACCTCTACGGACTCCCCACTTTATGACCCTCAAAAGATTGCACAGAGATTTTGAGACTATTACGCTTCACTTTCTAATTTACATCCGACAATAGATGACCCAACCCAATTTAAAGCAAGTATTAGAAACTACTTCTGTTCTTGCCAGCTACTCAAACTCACCAGAGGTCAATTAGCAATTCTCAATACAGAAATCACGTCAGAAGAAATTTCTGAGATGCCAATCTGCCCCAGGCCCAGATGGATTTTCCGCTATATTTTATAAAATATTTGCCCATCAACTGGTCTCTATGCTTACAGGGTTGTACAACTCGATCTTAGAAGGAGGCAAGTTTTATGGGGCCACCACTGGAGCAGGGATTGTAGTTTTACCTAAACTGGAAAGAGATCCAACTGAGGTGGGTAGTTACAGACCCATATCTCTTCTTAATGTGGCTTTAAAGCTTTTTGCTAAAATACTTGCAAATATACTGGGTGGTGTCCTCCCCTCGCTAGTACACGCCAATCAGGTTGGTTTCGTTCCGGAAAGACAAGCCTCAGACAATACCAGAAAAATAATTGATCTATTCCACTTGGCTAACAGCACATCTGTCTCTGCTCTATTGGTTGAATTAGATGCTGAAAAAGCCTTTGACAGAGTTGACTGGCCCTTTATGCAGCACACACTGGTGAGCATGGGGATCCAAGGGTTTTTTTTGTAGAGGGATTTCAGCCCTATATCACAATCCCACAGCCTCTGTTTTAGCTAACAGATACATATCCTCTCCCTTCAATATAAACAAAGGCATCAGACAAGGATGCCCCTTATCCCCACTACTTTTCGCCCTCATTATGGAACCCCTGGTGGCTAGAATTAGAAATAACAGAGACATCACAGGCATTTCCATGAGCTCTAGGAATCATAAGAGCTTTATATGCCGTTGATATTATAATAATATCTAAACCACACATTTCTCTACCCAAACTCTTTAAATAAATATCTGTCTATAGTTCTCTAATTACAAAATAAATGCGGACAAATCTGAAATACTAGACCTCAATACTACCCAACATATTACCCAATCACATAAAGCCGATTATAACTTCCGCTGGCAACACAAAAAGTAAGTAACTTGGAATTTATTTAACTAAGAGCTATTCCCTGTTATACTCGGCCAATATTCTTAGAATCATTAATACAATCAAATCTGATCTAATTTAATGGAATAAACTTCACATATCATGGATCGGCCGAATGGCCTATATTAAAAAGAATATTTTACCCAGACTAATTTAATTATGACAAACACTTCCAATTCAAGTTTCTTTGCATATCCTTAAACATTTGCAACAAATACTATAAAAATTTGTATGGGCAGTACAAAAACATGGGGGTAAATGTATCAAGGTCCATTTTTTTCTGCGTGTTAAAATCGCGGCAAATCCTCGATTTTATTCCAAAATTTCTCAAATGTATTAAGCTGCGATTTTAACCCTGATCTTCAAAATCGCTGGTCACCTCTGGCACTTTGCTGCAGTGTAAAACACGCACTCTCGTATTTAGCTAACTCTCCTGTGTTGTAGCAGCAAGATTACTAGACCCATCACTGTTATACTGTCCCTGCCTATACAGCCAGAGCTCCTGGCAGCTGTCAAAACTGTAAAAAATAGATCAAAGTTAAAAAAAAAAAAAAAAAAGCTATTAACCCTAGTGCTGCCAGACTACTGTTGGTTCCGTGAAAATCGGGGAAAATTTTTTGCATGGAGTCCCCCCGATTTTCACTGAACCAGCACTAGGCAAACCAGCCAGGGTTGGTGGCATTATAGCAGGGAAACACGTGGCAGGTGTCCCAATGCCATAATGACAAATCAACCCCAGGCTGTTCAGTGCTGGGTTGGAATCCCTAGGGAGTGGGGTCCGCCAAAAAAATGGGTTTGCCCCCCCTCTAGGTACACCCAGCCCAGTGCTGAAACCACTAGGGCTCTTCCTACACCCCTGGGCGGTGGGTGTAGGATAATAAACGGCGATAAAAGTGTAAAAAAATAAATGTACGCCATTTTGTTTTGTGGAACTACAAGTCCCAGCCAGCCAGGGTGCCATAAACAGTGTGGGCATGCTGATACTTGTATAACTACAAGCACAAGCATACCCATGACAGCCAGGGCATGTTGGCAGTTGGAGAACCACAAGTGCCAACATGCCCTGACACCCACAGCTGGCTGGGACCTGTAGTTCCACAAAAGAAAATGTTAAATAAACCACCACGCCCTCATTAAAGCTACAACATTTAATAAAAATAATGAACCCATAATAAAGACAGTAAACACCCTCATTTATACCACATATTTTTATTAAAAATAATAAATGCCCTTATACTCACCACTGATGTTTTCATCTGTCATCAGCATCTTTTAATCCGAAAATGGCTGTCATACAAGTCCCAAATAAATTTGTATCCAATAGTCCAGCTTGAATAAGTCCTAAATAAATTTCCAAAAATGATTTGTATCCAAAAGTCCCTGCTTGTAATGTCTTCTCTTCTTCTTGGGCAAAAAGCCCCCCTTTTTGCTTGCCGTCTTCAGGAGGGCCCCCTTGTTGCTTGAAGTCTTCTTCTCTTCAGCGAAGGAGGGCCCCAGATTTGTAAGATCCACTCTGGAACATGCTTGCTTGAAAAAATAAAAAAGAGAGGAGAGACGCCGCAAACAGCTTCTACAGTGTAGTAGATCCGATACGCAATGAACTTAATTCATTGCGCTAGGCCTATTTATAGTATTAGGGGTTTCCCACGACAGCGTGGGAAAATCTCCTAAAACACCGCCCCCCCTCTCGCTCTCTGCCACTATCAACAAAGCTTGGTCAGTTTATAGAATGGAACGCATTTCAGCTGTTCTCAATGACACACCAGTGAATTTCAAAAGCACATGGTCTTCCTGGACGAATCACTGTAATGCCGAACCCCCACTAACAACTGTTGCAACTGTTTGACATATCCCTGTATAACACATGACTACTATTTGTTTGGATGACTGCATGATATTCTCCCCCCCCTAACCTTTTCCCCTTGTTTGTCCCCACCCCCAAGAAATAAAACCAGAAAAACAACATTCTTCTTCCGTTATGATAACAATGCTATTCGGCTTCTGCAAATCTGAGTTTTCCTCAATATTTGACACTTTCTTATTTGTCGAAACATCTTGTCAATTATATATCATGATTGGTATGTATGTCATATGTTGATTTGCAACAATCAATAAAAAAAATGTAAGCAATTAAAAAAAAAGAAAATAAATTCTTGAATAACTGTGATACTGGCAGACATAGGATAGAGTATCCCATCTTTGGGCCCAAAAAACAATATATATATTTTTTCTTCTTCCTTTTCTTCAGACTCTGTAGAAAATGCTACAAGAATTATTTTGTTTCACTTGAACCAATATATCAATAATTTTATCCAAGACACCTTTGTGCTTTAAATGTGACAGCTCAATTTCTATGCCATGCAGAAAAGAGGGAATCTGGATTTGTGTGAAGGACTAGATCTTGGTGCAGAAGATCTGGCCTACATGGCAGAGGCCAAGGTTGTTCTCGAACACGAGCAATGATGGGAAAAGGAGATAACATATAACCCAGCTTGAAATTCGAAACGCACTGATAGGACACCTACCTCTTGTGCCTTGTTGTCTCTGTGACAGGAATAGAACTAAGGCCTCTTGGCGTTCTGGGCTGTTGCCCAAAGTCAGATGTCAGGGAACCCGCTTTTCTGGCCTAGCTGATAAAAAGACTCTTATGTAAGTTCATTTCCCCTGGGAGGATTTGGCGTCTGCTGAGATAATCTGCTACAACATTGTTTTTGCCCACTATATGAAGGGCTAAAAGTTTTCAGATTCTTTTCTGCCTATAACATCCATTACTTCTGGTAACAATGGCCTGCTGCTGGTGCCTCCTTGCTTGTTTATGAAAGCAAGCGCTATTCTGTTTTTGAAAAATATCTTCAGAAGTCTGTACTACAGGCAGAACTGAAAGTGCGGAATTGCATGCCCACTGCTCTCATTACTAGGACATTCCCTTGGAGATGCTTTTTCTCCTTTAGCCAGGTGCATTAAATTAATTCTGTATGCAGACGGGCAGGGCCGGATTTACCGCTAGGCAACCTAGGTACCTGCCTAGGGCCTAGCGGCTCTCGGGGGGCACAGCTGGGGACAGGAGCAATTTTGAAAAAAAAAAAAAAATTCGGCCTCTTCCCTGATTCGCGGCACCCCCCCCCACGACTCGTTTCGTCAAAGAAGCAAAACGGTTTTCAATCAGGAGTTTATAAATCCCGGAAAGGACATGTGCAGGACATGTAATGGAAAAACACATAATGTCAAATCCCTGCTAGCACCGAAACACTGAAATGCTTAAGTTGCAAATAATGCCATAGCTCCGAGCTGAGTAAACTCCACTTGGTCTGTATGTATTCAAAGTGATGCACAGCTGATGGGCCCATCAGCTGGCCAGCATGAATTATCCCCACCTGAGTCCATTTTTTAAACTCCTTTTTCTGGACTGGTTGGCAAGCAGTGGGGTCAAAGGAGAAAAAATTTATGAAATATATTTATGTTTCCGAAATTTGGTCCAGCAAACCACAGTAGCTTTTATTATGGGGTGTTGAATGTTTGGCAAACGCATAAGCCAAGGAATGAAATTAGAATGATTTTTGAGAGACCATTCTTCTATTGCCACTCACTGTTTTTCTGCTCTTGCCCTTGTCCAATCAAGTATTCTGCCAAGCATGATGTCATCATAGTAAGTCTCAAAATGAGGGAGCTGAAGTTCACCTAAGTGTCTACGCCTGAATAAAATGTCATTCTTAAATCAAGGTTTCCTTCCACCCCACAAAAGTCTCTAATCAGATAGTTCAAGTTTGAGAACCACTTACTAGGAATAAAAATGGGTAAAGTTTACAAAAGATACAGAACATGTGGGAGAATAGTCATTTTGATAATATTGCCCATCCACGACAAATTATTCTCTGTTTCTTTTGTTGTAAATGGGTTGAAAATTAACATCAAAGAGTTAGGAAAGGTCTCTAGTTGTAAAGACCCCAGATACTTAACATGCTTTGGGTGCCATGTAAAAGCAAAGGCATGTTTGAGTCCCTCAATTACCGCTGGAGGAGTGGTAAGATTAAGTACTACACATGTTGAATAGTTTATCTTAAAAATTGATAAAGCTCCAAATTTATGAAACTCCGAAACCAAGTTTGGGGCAGAGATTACCTGATTCGTAATTATTGCTAACAAATCATCTGCGAAAAGCGTAAGTTTATATGTTGATTTACCCACTTGAATCCCAGAAATATCAGGGTTCAGTCTTATTGACCTCGCCAATGCGTCCATGCATAAAACAAAAACAAGTGGTGACAGAGAACATCCTTGTCTAGTGCCATTGGAGATTATCACTGACACTGAAAGATCATCATTTATTTTTATCCTAGCTGTGAGCTGGTGGTATAATGCAAGTATTCTAGGGGACTTGTCTGGCACAGGCCCAGATGGGTCAGAACACCCCTCAGGATTGTCTAGTCTATTCTGTTATACGCCTTTTCGGCATCAGTTGACAGCAACAGGGACTGGGTGGAAGAACCGGATGGCAAGTGTATAAGATCAAGAACTTTAGTAGTATTGTCCCTTGCCTCATGGCCAGGGGCAAAGTCCACCTGATCAGAATGTATGATTCTTGGTAATTTGGACTTCAACCTATTAGCAACAAGCTTAGCATAAAGTTTAACATCCACATTAAGGAGAGAGATTGGTCTATAACTTTGACATCTTGATGGATCTTTCCCATCTTTGGATATGACTAAGATGTGACCTTCTACAGCTAGAGTTGTAAATCTTTCTTGATCAAAAACTGAGTTAAAATCATAAAGCATTAAGGGAACTAATTTTTCTTTGAAGGTTTTATAATATGCAATGGTAAACCCATCAGGACCTGGGATTTTGTCAGATGACGTAGATTTAATCGCGTCCACTAATTCCATAGAGGTAAAAGGGCAGTAATGTTTAGCTGTTTCTCAAGTAGGTGGTCCTTAACACCATGGTACAAATTATACAATTTGGAATAATAGGTATGGAATGCTTTAGCTATGTCTTGAGTTACATTTAGTCACCTTTTCATCAGATACCGTTTAAATAAACGTAGTGGCTCTTTGGGCTCGTAAGACCCTGGCAAGCATCCTCCCCGGCTTATTTCCCCATTGGAAGAAGCAACTTTGGCATTTATGCAAATCTAGTTTAATTCTGTCTAAAATAAGCTTATTGAGAGCCGTTCTCGTCTCTGTCAATTCAGATATGATGTCCGCTGACAAAGTAGCTTTATGGCTCGTCTCTAATGTTTTTAGTTTATTTTAAAAGGAAAATCCTATATGCCTCTTTTTCGGCTTTCATGAAAGCTCCCAGTTGGATAAATTTACCTCTTACAACACACTTATGAGACTCACAAATTGAAAGTTTAGAAGTCTCTGGAATGTCATTGTGGGTAATGTATCAATAATAGCATCAACCTTCTGACCAACATTGCTACACACACAGCCCACTCAATACTTTTACCTTTGCATTCTAGCTGGTCCAGTGTGCAATATGATGTAGCACATGCTCTTGTGTTTCAAATTCCCATTGTCCCATAGATTATAAACTTGGTAGCAGGGTTTTCTTACCTCTTTGTCTGTATGTATTACCCAGTATTGTTTTATTAATGTTTGTTCCCAATTGTAAAGCTCTATGGAATTTGCTGGCGCTATATAAATAAATGTTGATGATGATGATCAATCTGTGACCTACAATATGAGTTTTGCAGTAATGTTTCATTTAGTTTCCAGGAGCAAGTTTTTCTTATAGGAATTACCAAATTGGAGCGTAAGAAAAATCGGGGCGTGATCAGACCAAATGGCTTGACCAATTGCTGTGTCCTGTACCAATTCCAAATGTTTATGTGATAGAAATAGATAATCTATTCTAAAATAGACTCCTCGTGTGTGTGTGTGGGGAGGGGGGGTATAATCACGTTCTGTAAAATGACAGAGCCACCACACGTCAGTCAGTTGATGGACTTGCGGTACAATTTTTCAGGGCACCTGTGTGTCTTAGAGGATTAATCTATCTCTGGATGCAGAGTCCAGTAAAGGTGCCCACCAACCACCAAAATTCCCTTATGGAAAGAGTCGACTTGCTCCATAATTTTCTCAAAGTTCAAAGAGCGTATGAAGACTAGACCCTGAGGGAGAATGGAAAGAGCATAAGGGTAAGGAAGGGGGACAATGGGGAAAGAAGAAGCAATAAGAATGAAACAACAAGCAACCAAAAACACCTATACCACATTAATAAAGGGGGGGGGGCAAGGATCTAGTAAACCAAAAACTAATAGTCTGATCCCATTATTACTTAAAATTCACAAGGAACCTCTGACTGCTCCTTCAACATTTTTGTTGACATTCAAAGCAAAAGGCAATTCCATTCAATCCGTCTGTAGAGAAAAAGAAATAGAAAACACACACAAAAAAACAGCAATATATAGGCAAAACTGAATTATAAGTCACCAGTGTTATGACTGCCTTTGTTTTGTATCTGGCAGCAGTACCTATAATCCATCAGATGTGCTGCTGCTTGTCCTGCTCCTGAACTCTGCAATATGCCTGAAGGAGTTAATCTGCCTTCTGGACTGGGGTAAAATTATTATACTTGTTCCTGCCATTTTACTATAAAGTCTCTTTTGGAATCTGTTATTGAGTTATCTTTGTTAATATATTTACCTGAATAAAGACACTTTGCCTTACACTTCCGTTGCACTTTGTGAATGCACTGGGATTCGTAACATGATGAACTGTCATACAATCTGGGCCTGCTGATTGCACGCCCTCTGCCTTAGTCCTGGAATTCCTAGTGTTGTTGCATTGAACTCTATGTTTGGCTATTAGACATGTCTGTAAATCCACAATTACAAATGCTGCAAATGGACATTGTTCAGCTCCGTTACCAAATCATACAACTATCCACTTTACTCCAAGAACTGCTTAAAACTCTTCCTGCTGCTGTGATAAGTAATGTCAACACTAATTCTGATCTTAAAGCAACAAACTCCTCTAATGAAAGCATTCAGACTGCAGAGAATCCTCCCAGAACTTTTTCTGACATTGGTGCTGCATCTATGGAATTGCCAGCGGTCCCTACTATTAGGGATTCTAAATGACCAAGCTACCTGCATCCCCCTCTCACTGAAGAGGAACGATGGCATAGAAGGCTTGGTAAACTATGCCTCTACTGCGCCAGTGGCGAACATTTCTAACAAAGTTGTCCGCTCTGCAGACAACAACATCCTATGGAGCAGCCTTCAGTGTGCTCCTCTCCAGACCCTGGATTGTTCTGCACGTCACCTCCTGTTGCTTTACTTCAGCCTAATCTGCCAGTTCCAGTTGCCGCCTGTTCTGCGGTGCCAGTTCCAGTTGCCGCCAGTCCTGTGATGCCAGTTCCAGCTACCGCCAGCACTGAGTCTCCGGCCATTGCCTCCTGTTCTGAGGTGCCAGCCTCTGCCTTCATTCCTGAGTCCGCTGTGTCCGGTCCTGAGTCCGCTGTGTCCGGTCCTGAGTCCGCTGCCTCTACTCCCGGGTCTTCAGCAGCTGCCTCTACTCCCGAGTCTTCAGCCGCTGCCTCTACTCCCGGGTCTTCAGCCGCTGCCTCTACTCCCGGGTCTTCAGCCGCTGCCTCTACTCCCTGGCCTTCAGCCGCTGCCTCTACTCCCGAGTCTTCAGCTCCAGAGGGGGCGCTGCCCTTACAGTCTGCTCCAGAGGGGGCGCTGCCCTTACAGTCTGCTCCAGAGGGGGCGCTGCCCTTACAGTCTGCTCCAGAGGGGGCGCTGCCCTTATAGTCTGCTCCAGAGAGGGCTCTGTCCCTTCAGCCCATTCCAGAGAGGGCCCTGTCCCTCCAGCCCGTTCCAGAGAGGGCCCTGTCCCTCCAGTCCCCTACTGAGTTGCCTGTCCATGCGGTTCAGCCCGAGTTGCCTGTCCATGCGGTTCAGCCCGAGTTGCCTGTCCATGCGGTCCAGCCCGAGTTGCCTGTCCATGCGGTCCAGCCCGAGTTGCCTGTCCATGCGGTCCAGCCCGAGTTGCCTGCCCATGCGGTTCAGCCCGAGTTGCCTGTCCATGCGGTTCAGCCCGAGTTACCACTTGGTACTGTCTGCATTGAGGCATCTCACAGTGCTGTCTGCTCTGAGGCATCTCACAGTGCTGTCTGCTCTGAGGCATCTCACAGTGCTGTCTGCTCTGAGGCATCTCACAGTGCAATCCAATCAGAGTGCTGTGCCCAGTACGGGCTTCCCGTCAAGTGTGCCCAACTTACCATCCCATTCGGGGACTCCTGCTCTGCCGTTCCAGTTGTGGACTCTCCAGAGACTGCTGCACGAGCTGGGTACTCTCCAGAGACTGCTATTGAGCCTGAATGCCCAAAAGCCTCTTCCGAGTCATCAGATCCTACTCCAGTCTTCTTTGATGGAGACATCAAACAGTTTGTTACGGTACTCGAACTTTCCATGAAACAGTTTCAAGAATGTCCAGATTATTTTGTTGACCAATTTAACCAAGTGGGTTCAATTATTATGTTTTAGAGGGGAGCCACAAACCTGGGCCTTCTCATTACTAAATTCCGATGACCCCATTATTCATAATACCATGGACTTTGTTAATGCTGTTTGTCAGAAGTACACTCCATCCACAGTCAAGTCATCTAATCACGATTTTTCTGTGCCCGTTCCAGCCTGTGCGTCAGTTCCTGCACTTGTCCATAAGACCTCTATGAATGTGTCTTCCATCAGACAGTCTAGGTCACCTAGGGAGAAGGTTAACAAGAATGGAAAAACCTTTGCTTTGCCACTTCAGTCACAACAAACACCAACCTTGGTGACTGGCTTTTTGGGCATATCATCATCTGGTGATAAAATAAAAAGGTCCTATCCCGACTCTAGGCTGGGACTCAGACTCTGAAAGTGAATTTGTGGAGGATACTAGAGAGATAGTGGACGAACTTTACAATTCTTCTGCCTTTGTTTTGTATCTGGCAGCAGTACCTATAAACCATCAGAGGTGCTGCTGCTGTCCTGCTCCTGAACTCTGCAACATGCCTGAAGGAGTTACTCTCCTTGTCTGATGCTAATTAGAACTGCACCTGTTGCACTGCTTTAAGTACCTGCCTCTAGCTGTGCTCTGAGCAGTTCATCCATTTGTTCCTGGCTGCTGCTAACCTGCTCCTGTGCTATTTGGTATATATCTGCTGGAATGAACTTCTGTGTATGACCCCTGCCTGTACCTTGGACCTTGCCTGCTTGCCTGAGACCCCGAATCATTTGCCTGTACCTTGGACCACGCTGTTTTGCCTGTTGCCCTGACCTTTTGGACAGACTTCTGGACCTCGCCTATTTGCTTAATCTCTGCCTGGCTATTTGGATTTGTTTGTCTGGTCTCTATTTGATCCCTGGACTCTGTCTGCTTTCCTGGACAGCCTTGTGCCTTCTGGACTGGGGTAAACTTATTATACTTGTTCCTGCCATTTTATTATACAGTCTCTTTTGGAACCTGTTATCCGTGGATTTGAGTTATCTTTGTTAATATATTTACCTGAATAAAGACACTTTGCCTTACACTTCCGTTGCACTTTGTGAATGCACTGGGATTCGTAGCAACCAGCTAAGAAATCGTAGCGTCCAAGACCACAAGGTCAATTCAAAACAAATTGGAGTAGATGGTTATGTTCAGGTATTCTCTTCAGTAAAATAACTTTATTGTCTCTTGGCAGTTCTCTTTGATTTCCCCACTACCTACATATTATCAAGCCTACTGAAGACATTTGCGGAGAAAGCAGTCAGAGATGAGTCTGCCATTCAGATAACGAAACCACTTGGATATCAAATGCATTGCAGAAGGACTCTAACTCAGAAGGTTCATAGAGAATAACTGATGTCCCTTTGTTAGTGACCTCGAGGCTCATTGGGTAAACCCATCGGTATCTAATATTATTATTATGAAGCTCTGTTGTTGAAGTACATAGCATTCTGTGAATTTGTAAAGTATGCCAAAATAAATCTTGAAATCTTTGTATAGTCATTCCATCAAATTCAACATTTTCCAGACGCCTGAATTTGTTGAGGATGTTCTCTTTCTGGATAAAGTAGTGGAGCCTGCAAATTACGCCTCAAGGCTTTGCAGTTGCAACCCCTCTCAGGTGAAGGGCTCTGTGTGCTCTATCAAATGTAATAAGCTTATTTGGGTTTTGTTTTAGGATTTTATTAAAGATTTTTGTTAATATGCCAACCAAGCCTTGAGTCGGGATGTCTCCTGGGATTCCATGTATCCGTAGATTGTTTCCGCAACCTTTATTGTCTAGGTCGTCAATCCTAGCTTGTAGCAACTTCAATTCTGTGGCTTGGCAGGTTACCACCTCCTTAAAACTGTTGTGATTCTCTATAACAACCTCTTTAATTTCTTCCAAAACTGACAGTCTTGCGGTGATGCGGAAAATTTCTGCCTGAATGTTTGCCACTTCCTTGCGAACTATATCTTGCAGCTTAATTTCCAGTTTCTCAAAGTCTACCTTAGTTGGCAAGTCTTGTTTAGTTAGTAAAGACTTAAGCAATTGTAGGACTTCACTTATGTCATAAGAGCATGCTGGAAGATTAGAACGTTTACCAGTATTTAAGGATGGCGAATTAGAAGATGTCGACAAGGCAGGAGAAGATGTTTGGTGATGTTCAGACATTGCCAATGAGCTGGCGGTTTTCAGAAATTGAGGCAAATCAGAACAAAGAGACGAACTGGATAAGATTGTAGATCCCTTTTTGGAGGAGCTTCTCCTGTCATTACTCATTTACAAATTGGAGTGATTAAAGTATTAGGTTAGAGTAAATTTCCAGGGTGTTGCTGAGATGTACTACGAACTCAACGGCTGTCACTGCACACTTTCCGCCATGGTGGGCCTAGGTAGCCATTTACATTAGATTGTGGAAATCAGCTCTAAGATTGTGCATATCGTGGTTCAAAACACTGTACATAACAATGTAATTAAGAGAACATAGGAAAAAGAAATTTCGGCGTGCAGTTTTCTCAACAGCCACAAGATGGCAGTGTAGCTGGTAAAAAGAGAGACTTGCAATACGGAGCTCCAGAAGAAATTGTGTATACAGGTTACAACAGTCTGTGTCAGTTAATTTAACAAAAAGGCTATGAGGTGGATTCACACATTAATGTAGGAAACATATAGATGTTTATATGAGATTATGGTATTAAGGACAAAATTTGATTTGTCCAGGCAGTGAGTGATCTGGCACCAGGACCAAGGTCCTTGCTTTCCCTTGCTATATCAATAACAGTGAAGGGTCCTTTCAATGCTTTGCAAACAGAGGCATCTGCTCAATCCCCCTTCTCTATGAGCACCAGAGGGGTTGGAAGTCTAAGTCCACCCTGATCATGGGAAACACACTGACAGTAATGTTGTAGCACACTTGCTCCACAGTGTAAAGTGCGCGCGGGTGGCACCAAGAGATCTGCTGTTCTGATGCTGACTAACTTTTGTGAGATGCCCGCATAATACAAGGGACCACTGACCTGCAGATGACATAGTCACTGAGGCGCCAGTGTAGCAGGTTCTCCTCACCAATGCTGAAACAGCTGACAGTGTGAGTGTGCTCCCAAGCTCCCGTAGAAGAGAAAGAAGTCACAGAAGGATGTCTATCTATTAAGGAGGCAGCAACACAGGTCCCAGGGCTGCCCTGGACTCCTTTACAGTTTATGCAATGCCAGTCTCATCTTGAAGCTCTTGGTGGGAAATTAGGCCTGAGGGCTAATATGAGAGTCAGAACGCTGTCCAGACAGAGCTGATAGTGAGCACAGGTGAACTTTGTGTTATCCCCCAGCTGTCAATGACCAAAAGCAGATTGTGAGGGATCCAAATCGGCAGTTTGGGGATGACTATATCTGGAGCTCATGTGATGCACCTCTAACTGTAATGGCGTCCAGGCCATGCCCCAATCCTTGTATGTTTTATGTGTCTGGTCATTCACCTCTCTTCCTGAGGATTACTACCATTGAACACCCACTTACCTAATCTTTGATATCAATAAAGAGTACAGTTAGCTGCAGGCTAATACAGTTGTAGCCCGCCCTTGCCGCCCATGCCAGGCAAATTGGCTGCAGGTAAAATTGAAATCAAACTAAATTTAAAATCTGGCTTCCATTACACCCCCCTTCCTCCACAAAGTTTGTGTTTCCAATATTCAGCTCCACTTGGCTTTTTATTGGGTCACGGCAATCTTTCTTACTCATTTCATTTTCATTAAAATCAGAACTCTATTGCAGAATGGAACAAATGCATGAACAGGTGCTACTGAGGACTGAGAGTTGAAAGTGAAGGGGAGGGGAGGGGTCTGTCATGTCTGCACCTGTAGCCATCTTTGTCTCTTCTGCTGGCTCATCCTCAAGTGGCAGACCATCATCATCATCATCATCACCATTTATTTATATAGCGCCACTGATTCCGCAGCGCTGTACAGAGAACTCACTCACATCAGTTTCTGCCCCATTGGAGCTTACAGTCTAAATTCCCTAACATACACACACAGACAGAGAGAGACTAGGGTCAATTTTGATAGCAGCCAATTAACCTACTAGTATGTTTTTTGAGTGTGGGAGGAAACCGGAGCACCTGGAGGAAACCCACGCAAACACGGGGAGAACATACAAACTCCCAGGGCCGGTGCAAGGTTGCCCAGCACCCTAGGCAAAGCTTAAGCTTGCCGCCCCCCCCCCCCCCCCAAAAAAAAACCAATTTCCCAGCCCCTAACACACTTAAAAATAATAACTCTTACCTCCTCTTGGCTGGCTAGGATGCAGTCCAGATGTCTGATGCAGCACTGATGTCTGATGCAGAATGCTGTCCAGGCTTCACTGCTGCCCAGGAGCAACACCAGGATATCTAGAGGGGAGGCTCCAAATGCTAGACTTCAGAACAAAACAAATGAAAGAAAAGAAAACATGACATCACTCACCTGTTACACACTGACATGTACCACGCTGCCCACCAACTTCACTCACACATGCCCATCTGCCCACTAGCTGTTCTCACATATGTCACCCCTTGCCCATCAGCTTGTGTCACATATGCCAGCCGCATAACACCAGCTTTACTCACATGCCCCCCTGCCCACTACTTGGCTCTCCTCTGTTGCTGTCTATTAATGTATTCTGTAGATGATATATTAAATATACTAACACATGCAAATAAATAGAGAAAGGTAATCTAAATGACAGATAATACAGACCGTTCTATTTTATTTGCATTTGTTAATGTATTCTGCAGATGTAAAATTAATTATACTAATAGAGGGCAACAGAGGAGAGCCAAATAGAGGGCAAATACTAAAACACATAAATGGTTCCTTAACTATCCTAGAGTAGCCCCAGCAAGGTGAATTAAAGCTGTGCTTCATTATGCATAGCTGCATTTTGTCATGACACTATTTTAGTACAAGACCCCAGAGTCTCTAACTCAAGGACATTTCTAATTGTTATCCCCCAATTCCCTATTTTCTCCAGCCTCCTCCCCCTCCCCAATATTCTGTAGCATCCATTCTCCCCCACACACATTTACTGTATCATCCATTCTCCCCCTTTCTGTAGCATTCATTCCCCTTTTCTGTATCCTCCATTCTCTCCCCTTTCTATATACTCCATCCCCCCCCTTTCTGTAGCCTCCATTCTCCCCCCCTTTTTGTAGCCTCCATTCTCCCCCCCTTTTTGTAGCCTCCATTATCCCCCTCTTTTTGTAGCCTCCATTCTTCCCCCCTTTTTGTAGCCTCTGTTCTCTCCTCTCGCCCCCTTTCTGTAGCCTCCGTTCTCTCTCCCCCTTTGTATAGCCTCCATTCCCCCCCTTTGTATAGCCTCCATTTCCCCCCCCCCTTGTATAGCCTCCATTCCCCCCCTTGTATAGCCTCCATTCCCCCCTTGTATAGCCTCCATTCTCCCTCCTTGTATAGCCTCCATTCTCCCTCTTGTATAGCCTCCATTCTCCCTCCTTGTATAGCCTCCATTCTCCATCCTTGCTGTAGCCTCCATCCCCCCTCCTTGTATAGCCACCATTCTGCCTCCTTGCTGTAGCCTCCATCCCCCCCTCCTTGTATAGCCTCCATCCCCCCCTCCTTGTATAGCCTCCATTCTCCCTTCTTGCTGTAGCCTCCATCCCCCACTCCTTGTATAGCCACCATTCTGCCTCCTTGCTGTAGCCTCCATCCCCCCCTCCTTGTATAGCCTCCATCCCCCCCTCCTTGTATAGCCTCCATTCTCCCTCCTTGCTGTAGCCTCCATCCCCCACTCCTTGTATAGCCACCATTCTGCCTCCTTACTGTAGCCTCCATCCCCCCCCTTTATGTAGCCTCCGTTCTCTCCCCCATATGTATAGCATCCGTCCCCCGTCCTCTCCTGTTTTCTGTAGCCTCCTCTTTCCTGTACTCACCTTAGTTTCTTCATTTTCTTTCCTTTCTCTTCTTGCTTGCTTCTTTCTCTGTCTTCTGCTCCTCTACACTCTACACTCGCAGCGGCAGTGGCGTGACGTCACTACCCGGTGCCAGAAGCCGGGAACTAGGCGCCAGGTAAATTTCAAAATGCGGTGCTGCTACAGTGCAGCACCGCATTATTACGGGCGGGTGTTCGGGCGGGCGTTCGGGCGGGCGTTCGGGTGGGCGTTCGGGCAGGCGATCTGTCCTCGGCCCGCATTATTTATGTATAAAGTAGTCCTTAGTGCCGCCCTCCAGAGGCCGGCGCCCTAGGCAGCTGCCTAAGGCTTCCTAATGGGAGCGCCGGCCCTGCAAACTCCACACAGATAAGGCCATGGTCGGGGATTGAACCAATGACTCCAGCACTGTGAGGCAGATTTGCTAACCACTGAGTCACCGTGCTGCCCAACGATGAATCATTGTCTTCAGCATTTACTATGGGAATATGTCAAGATTAATACCATGCTAGATTTTGCTTTAATTTCTTTTGTTTTACTTTGGAGAACAGCTATTCTCTTATATTTTTAAATACATTTCAGTTTATAGCTCTTAATGCCACAATTTGCACCCTGAAAAATTTGAAGCCACCTCCAAAAGCCTCACGACCTAGGCTGTAGCCTAGTCAGCGTATTGCAAAATCAGGCCCACCATAGTGTAATTGTCGCTAGTGCAAGCAAGGCTATTAGCTCTGCTTTTAGTTTATGTATGTGTGTGGGGGGCACCTTGTTGTGTTATTTCTTTATTTTAGCACATGAAAATCACCAATAATCATTATCAAGTTGATGATGATTGGCGTCTCTATTATACGGCGGTATCAAGACACGTGTTAGGCGTATATTTTCTTACTTACACTGCATTTTGAGCTATACTTATCTTAAGGTGTAATCCAAAAGTACAATTTTGCTGGATAAATTCTTACGTTTAGGTTTGGCCCTCCAAATTATGAAGCCCTTATTGTGTTTTTGGTAAAATTATTTGAGTGCTCCTGTAAAACTGTAATTCTATCAGCTGTCAGGAACCAACCAAATATAAGACAGTAACATTTCTATACTATTTAAATAATGATATCACACATTTAAAATAAGATAATAAACCTTCCTCTAGATGAACAGAATGTTCTATCTGCAGGGAAAAGGGAAAACCACACTAATGACAAAATGTGACAGTTACTATTTTGAAAACTGAGTTTTCATATTTCTTTGAAGGAGACCACCTTTTTATTTTTTTTATTTCAGCCAATCAGCCCAAATGACTGTATGGTCCTAGTCTTCCCACTTACAGTGCCTAGAAAAAGAATGAATTACATTTTATTGTTGCTAATTCTGAAATTTAAATAGATTCAAGTGGGATTGTTTGGATAATTGCCAAAGATTCAAAGTACTGGGTATCATGTCAAATCAAAATAAAAATTTCCAAAGCTTTCAAAAACTTCCTACAAATGAAAAACAGAAATGATTCGGTGTCAAAGGTATTCATGTTATTTGTAATTGCAACATTAAATTTGCAGTTTCAACACAATACCTCAAAAATCACACAATGGAGTTGCAAATATCTGCTTTTCTTTAATGCACCTGTGCAGTAAAATGCAATCAGAGATTAAATTTTTGACTAACTATAAATTGTTGCCCCTTAATGCTGAAGAGACAGAGCTGGGGCAAGAGCAAGTAGAGTACATTATGGGTATACAAATGTAAGTGTAGCCTGCCCCCTGGAAATGTGGCTTAATTACATTTGGCTGCATCTTTTGTGGGCCTCGAATGCCCTCTGTAAATATATATGCTGTTGTTTTGAGTATTAATAAAAACGGTTATCAAAATAAATTAAAAATATAAGTAACCACCATCAATGCTATAAATGTGTCAGGCTGGGCTTGTCACACTATAACAGAAAGTTTCCAAGCTTGGCATCCTCCTGTCACAATGCGGAATTTCTTATTGATCTTGGGTCAAGCAAAACCCTCACACCAGGGTAAAGCCATTGACTGCTTGGGCATACTGACTATGGTCAAACTACATATATCACAAATTTTCCCAGACAGCCAGATCCCGCTTATTAGTCCCATAGATACAAAGGGAATCTTCTTTCTTCATTCCTGAAGTAGTCAACTGGAGTAAAAATAAGACTCAAAATGAAGGCAAAACAGCATTACAAACAAGTCAGAGAAATGCAAAGGCTGGAAACATCCCTTGGAGCTCAGTGCAGTGCACTGCGCACAAGTATGAAACCACAGCTATCCTGCCAAGAGCAGGATATTCCCCTAAGCTAAGGGCATGAAGGGATGTTATCAGACAAGCTACGGTAATGAATAGCTACAGAAATCAGTAACTGCTATGGACCATAATAAACACGTGTCTAAAATCTCCAAGGCATTCCATAAAAGGACCTTTATGGGAGGGTTACAATGAAGAAGTCCTGGCTGAAATAAAATATCCTTGCTCATCTATTATTTAACATATTATTATAATCTAGAAGATACTGCAGACGTGTGGCAGAAAGTATTGCGGTCTAATGATCCAAGGAGACTAAAGTCCAACTTTTTGGGCTGAATGTATGTATGGCACATATGAATTGGTTTTGAGACATGGACATGCCCCCCAGAAAAATGGTGTGATTGCATCACATGGGAGGCGTGGTTGCATCATGTTTTGGATGTGCAGCAATTGACACTCAGGTGCTGGATCCATGGATTCTCTGCAGCTTCTTGGCTCCGGCAACAGGTTCTTTCCTCTCATTGACGGCGCTTCTGACTTACTATAAATGTGGTCACATCATTGCAGCTGCAGGGACGGGGCATTCATATCTGCCTCAGTATTTTAACAGCCTCTGAACACGGACGCAGTGTCAGAGCAATAGGTTTCCCTTCCATTGTATCTGGGTCCCTTTTACCTGTTTATTCCTTACCTGTACTTCTCATTGGATCTCCTGGTTAGATCTTGGCTGGTTGCTAACTACTCTATTAGATTCTGATTAGGCACCTCGCAAGACTGCTGGTGCACAATTGATGACCTTCCTTACTGGTACTTTTTTCTACATTATGTTTAAATCTCTCCTTCATGACAAAGGGCAGTATAGAGGGCCGCGACCTGTGAGCCCCAAGCAGCAAAGCCCAAACCACCTTATGGCGAACCCTGGTGAAAAATTAGGGATTTCTTAGACTCAACGCCTCCGTTCTACCAGCAGAAATTATGTCTGACAGCAGGAAATAATCCTATAGCAAATAGATTGTAACAGTCTGTGTCATGCACCCCTTCCCATCTTCCCTTTCCTAAGTACACTAATACATAGCAACATACACTTGTGTTAGGTGCATGTGGCACCCATTCAATGATATTCTGCTTTAGTGAGGAGGATATTTCAACATACCAATACAATCCATTAGAATTTGAACTGTTCCGCTGAAGTCAGGATAGTTGGGGGGTACGCAGAGAAATTAGCCCATTTATGTACATTGAAAAAAAACTTTGTTAGTTCCTGCCAATTCGTGACGAGTTTCCAGGTTAGAAATAGACAGTTATTAGAGTCTTGTTGGAAGTGGAAGATAGCTTAGTTATGTTTTAACACTGCAGTCACTCGATTGAGTAACTTATGTAAGCTAGTTGCATTTTACAGTGCAGTGTCTATTTTTCTTGCATATTCTGCAATAGGAAAAGCATAAGGCAAATATGTGTAAAATGTTTAATAGCAGGTAACAGTAAAGCTGGACAAAACATTCATGTACTGTCCCTGTTGTAAGCACTTCTTGAACACAGGGTGAAATAACTATTCCAAAGCGTTAGGGCCTGATGCTGAATTGGACATGTTAGGAGTAATTTAAACTAAGGAAATCAGCCCATAGAAATATCATATTTACACTCATATGCTAATTCTCATACATTGCAAAATGCATCCAGCTCTGCACCTGTAGCATATGCACCAGATTTATGTCAGACATATATACACCCACATACACAGTCAGAGCTGGATTAAGGCTTTGGGGGGCCCAGGGCACTTAGGACGGTGGTGGTGGGGGGGTCTATTGTAAAAAATTAAGGGCATGTCATTCACAGTAGAGAAACACTGTGTTAATGTTATCATCATATTTCTCTCATTTTATCCTCCATGTTGCTCTCATATGCTACTTTCATTTCAGCTCCTCCATGTCACTCTCATTGCAGCCCCCTCCATGCCTCTTTCATTGCTGCTCTTTTTCGTACCTCTTTGATTGTGGCCCCGACTGTCAGTGAATCCAATAAGGCTCAGACAGGCAGCTAACAGCAAATCTGATGCTGTTAGCTTCCCTGCCAGTGCAGCTGCAGTATGCTGCCTAGTGTGGGCACATGAGATTAGTACATTTCACATGACCACACTAAGCAGTGAGAGCGCACACGCACTGGCAGAGCAGCTAACAGCATTAGATTTGCCGTTAGCTGTCTGTGAAGAAGACAGAAGTGCCGGTGTCTGAAAAGAGGAGGAGCAGAAGACAGCAAGATGTTGGGGGTTTTAATGTATTGGATGCAGTGGGTTGATAAATTAGTCTAGTGGGGGATTATATAACATTCTGCTGCATGAGATGGGTCTGAATTTGAAAATAATTTTAATTTGTACAATGGTGAATTCAAACAATTATCTTCAATATACCACTGGCCATTTCTGCCCAAGGAGTATTAATATTCCAAAAGGGCAAATTAATAGAATTCGTAGAAATTGTAGAAATTAAAATGATTTTCAAATTCAGGCAAATCTCATGCAGCAGAATTTTATTGAAAGGGGATATCCACAAATGTTGATTGAGAAAGCCCAACAATCTGCATTAAATACTAATAGATGTGATCTGTTAGTCATTAAGGTTAATCAAATTAAAAAAGATATGATATTAAAAGATAGGGATTTACCTTTGTTTATTTCTAAATTTAGTAATAAGTCACATAGAGAGAATAAAATTATCCTAGATAACCATAAGATTTTACAACAGGATAATGTCTTGAGAAATGTCCTGGGTGAAAAACCAAAGATAGTGTTTACGAAAAACTGTAATTTGAAAAATGTTCTGGCTCCCAACTTTCATAGATCTCAGACTAAACAGACGACAGTGAGTTTGTGGATATCACCTAAACCCAGTGGATGTTTTAGGTGTAACAAAAATACTTGCCTTACATGTGACTATATTGAAAATGGAGAAAAGGGAGTTAAGTCCACTGTGAATGGTACTAATTATGCAATTTCACAATATATCAATTGTGACACTACCTATGTTGTATACATGCCTGTATGGCCTATAGTACGTAGGCAGAACTACCTGACCCCTAAAGATCCGCTTTAGGGAATACAGATTGAAGATCAAAAAGGTATTGCTTACACATGGGCTGTCGAGACACTTTATGGAAAATCACCAAGGTGATCCAACAGGTATTAAAGTAACAGAGATAGCAAAATATGATGTAACAGCTAGAGGTGGAGACAGGTTTAGGAACTTGAGTCGTGGTGAGACCACTTGGATCTTTAAACTCCAAACTCTGATGGTCTCAATAGGACTAAAGAATTTAATGATTGGTATTTATAGGTTTGAGTGGTTTTGATATAGATTGACTGTTCTATCCATTGGTATCTAAGATGATTTTCTCTAGTAACTATAGTGCTTATTACATGTTTATTTCCCTAAGGGTTCTTTGATATGAGTGCATACTGACTTAGGAAGTATATATAATGTAACAAATTATCAAATATGATTATAAAAATATTTTCTGTCTGTATAAACATGGTTTAGGATCATTGTTATAAATGTAGGTAATGATCTACAGCACATTAATCTTTTCAAGTGCCGGTGGCTAACTTAGACCCCTACTGGACACGATAAGAAATCTAGGACTATTAGTGTTATATATTTAATAGTTGTTAGAATTACAATTAGAATTATTATATACAGAGATATAAAGCAATTTAGATAAGCTGATAAAGCCTAATTAGGCTACACCTGTGAATGATCCAGTGCGAGCTAGAAGTCTGCCCTATATAAGTGAAGTGACTTTGTGATAACAATTATGGCTTTGAAAAAGTCCACAAACAGTGGACGAAATGCGTCGCCTGCTACATAAGATTCTGATCTGCAAAGCTCACTCCTAATGCATCCTAATGTGATTGCCTATCAAAATTCCAAGCTTAAAACGCCAAAGAAAGGCAGCTGCCTTATACTGAAATAACCTTCACACTGGCTGATGTTGTCTGAACAACAATAAGGTGCGCACCTCATCTCTTTTATTGGAGAGTATCTATCATCTAGGTGGCAGCTGGGACAGAGAAGTTAGGTTAGAAGAGGAATGAGCACGGATGAGTGCTCTGTGGAGACTGTAAGTGCAAGGATTTTGCTAAACTCCTTTCTAGTCTGTTAATACGGCAGATTATGTTCTGAACTGCTCACCAATACATTTCTCCACTGTGTATAGCTAACATTAGGCGGTATTTGTATGAGAAACTCTAACTTGGTTTAACTATTGAAATACGGCCATACTGTGGATTATATTTATATCTTGTGGAGTTATTGACCTCCATTATTGTTTTAATTATTGTGTGTGTATTTTATATGGGATTGTTATAAAATGTTTTATATTTGTGATTCCCTTGGATGAATTCATTATATACACTATAATAAGTATTCACCGTGTGTATCTTCCTTTCTAAGCAAAAAAGTTACCCAAATCCGGAATTGTCCTACCAGTTTCAGGACAGTTGGTAGACTGTTCTGCTCTCTCCTACTTGTTCTTGTTGATTTCACTACCTGTGGATACTGGTATCTTTAGTTGCTGCTTGTCTGGATCCTGAAATGTTGGGGGCCCTATTTGGAAAAAAATGGATATATGTAAATTAGAAAACTCCAACCAACCCTAGTGTTAATTCAATAGCCCCCAATTCAATAATTAGGCCTCCCTCTAGCCCCAACATTAAAATAATAGTATTCACTTTTGATAAATAGATTTATTTCCCTAAAACCAGCACCAGCATTAAATTAATAGTATTCCCATTTAATAAACATACCTATTTGCCTCATTCCAAGAAGAACCAACAATAAATTAATATCATTTACATTTAAGAAATGTAACCATTTCCCAGAACCATCCCTGGCATTGCATAATTAACATTCAGAATTAATAAATAGCCCTACTACCCAAACTCAAATAATAACCCCAAACCACCTCAGCATTAAATTAAAGGTCCTGTCACCTTAACTTAAATTAATGGGCACCACTATTAAATTAAATAGCCCAACCATCACCCCACAAATAATTTAATAGCACCCACCATTAAATCATTAGCTCAGACGTACAGTCTACCATTAAATTAAGTGCTAGTGGCTTGGGGAGGGGAAGGAGGTGCTGATGCAGTTGCCGATTCCACGCAAAAGGATCTGTGCACTGGAGGAGTGTTGAAAACTCTTTCTGAGTACACACTGGAGGGTGGGCAGCTTGGGTATTTACAAAGTGAGTTTGTACATGAGTCTCCAAATTGCCTTTTTTTCCTCCCAGTATGTAAAGCGACTGTCTGACATATTTATTTCTATGCTTTCATTAAAATATTCCTCCATTCATTCTTTGGATGTTGATAGTAAGGTCAGGTGGAGTTATAGCAGAGGAGTCACAATTTTTGAGCACTTCTTTTAGACCTGACTAGATATCAAAATGTTGTGCTGACTCGTCTGCATTATCCCTGGGTCTCTTGAAAAGGTTTTTCCTAGTAGCAGATGCCCGAGAAACTGAAGGAGGAGACGGTGCCATGTCATGTACCACTTTTGCTGTCAACTTGCTTACCAGGAGCTCATTGCATCTCTTGAGATCTGGGTCAGTTGGAAAGAAAGAAAAGACATACCTCTTAAACCTAGGACCAAGCACAGTAGCAAAAATGTAGTGATCCGATTTCAAGATGTTGATAACTCTTGGACCCTGGCAAAGCGAATAAAGTACTTGATCTACAAGTCCTACATACTTATCGGAATTGCTTTGTTTCATCTCCTTCAATTTCTCGAGCTGCTTTTCCAAAAGTCTAATTAAGCCCTTGACTCAAGCTACCAGTGTCTGAACTCACTTCACAGGTGACTACTTCGAATGGTTTCAGCATCTTGCACAACATGGAAAGTATTCTCCACTGTGCTGGACCAAAGTACATTCCCCCTCCATTTCCAATGTTATGACTTGTTGAGCATGCGTGGATGGCTTTTGCTATTCCTCCATCCTCTGAGGCATATAAAGGGTGGAATTCCACCTTGTTACCACCTCTTGCTTCAGTTGGTGGCAGGACAAATTAAATTGTTCTTGCAGCATGCTGTTGCCAACTGCTGAAAATGTCCCAGACCACAGACAGCATCTCCTTGTCAGATTCAGAAGGTGCTGTAGACTCAAGATGTACTAAAAACCACTAACCGGTATTTACGCCACAGAACTAGGAGGTGCAAAGTCTAACATACCCCGAGTGTTCACCAGGAACCCCTGCAAGGAGGTTTGGGCTTAGCTGCAAAGGGCACACAGGTCACAGTCCTCCAAGACAGTTAGCAGTGCAGTGATAGAGAATAGTCAGGACGGTCCGGGTCAAAACAATCAGAAGGAGATGGTACCAAAGGGAAATCCACAGAAAAGTCAGACAGGCTGAGGTCACAATGATGAGGCGAAAAGTGCAATCCAGGAGAATGGTCATCAAGCCGGGGTCACAACAGAAGGCAATAACGGGCACAATCCAAAAGAGTTGTCAGAGGAAGCCGGGTCAAAACCAAACAGGAGCAGGAACATACAAACAATGCTGGAGACACGAGACCTGATACTCTGGGATCTTAATGGTGCCAGAGCAGAGTTTAAATAGAAGATGGAGGAAGTCGGCAGTCAGACACGCTGACGGCCAAAGCCCAAAAGCATCCTGTTGCCTAACAACGGGGCCCACAACCTCACATGTGCCCGACGGCACGAGGATGGGTGGGAACACTGTACACCTGTTGCCCAGAAACAGGACGCCCCTGACCGGAATTGCCAGGTGACCGTCCCTGCTCCACTGTATAACAGTGCAGTGGGGCCAGCGCCTGACACTCCTGCACGGTCCTGTCATTTTTCATAAAGCACTGTACCACCAAGTTGATTGTGTGAGCACAACAGGGAATGTGATGGAATTCACCCAGCTGTAATGAACAATTAAATGTGTAAAACTAGCTGCATTAATTGTGAATATTAGATGCAGATCTAATGCTAGCATAGTCACCATGGCGCCTGTGTTCCGCTGTGCGACTGGGTGACAGCTGTCCTACTGGCTTCCCCTTGCAAAGGATTGTTTAACAGTCAATTGTTGTAAACTACTAGTAGTTTTCTTCTTCGTCTGCTTCTGTGATGAATATCCACCCCCAGCAGCAGCAGCGGGCCTAACGCTCAAGAATTCTTCTTTGTAGTCCTTGACAAGGAAGGAGTCATCTAGCCTTGGCAACTTGGATACAGGACTAACTTTGATCACCAGTGAGGATATTGATGAGGAAGGTGTTGTTGGTGTAGATTGCAGATGCTGGGATCTAGCTGAGAGAAGGGAGCTAGCTGATGCTGGACTGCTTGTTGTTATTTTTTTAGCATACGTTTTTGATTTTACCAAAAACTTGCCATGACCTCCCTTGAAATGGCATAACATCGATGGTTAAGGTCCCTACCTCTACTGACTGTGGCTTTACAAACACTACAAATGGCGACACAACTGTTGTCAGAATTTGGGTAAAAATAATTCCACACTTAAGAGGCTGATTTTTTTGGTCTGATGCCCAGGCATGACAATGGCCTTCTTCTTATCACTGGCAAGAACTGCTTCCACTGGTGCAGGATTACACAAACAACATCATCATCAACATCCTCATTAGCGCTGTTGTTAGCTACACAAATATGCCCCTCATCTTGTTGCAAATCCAAAGTGGCATCCTCAGTTTATATATCACCAGCTAGATTTGGACTGCTCATGCACACACTTGCAGAAATGGGGAAGAGGCTTCTTTATAAGTACAGTATCAGAAAGGTCAGACTTAGACATTGCACTGATGGATAGACTCTCCTCAGCGATTTGTGACATTTCCGAACATAGTTTGTTCTTCTGCCTAGTATTTCCAGCTCAGCTTTTACATATGAATTTTTTTTGGCACCTCTTGTAGACTCAGAATGATAAGGTCTTGCATCTTCATGACAGACCTTAGAAGACGATGCCTCACTGACAATTGCAGAACTAGTACTCATACATCAATGCGAAAGCCTGAATTTTTCCTTGCCGCTTAGTGTGTAGAATGGCATGTTGGCACTTTTATATTTTTCTACAGTTAACTTTCTTTTTATTAGAGATGTTTTTTGTTTACCAATGTAAAAGCTTGTTTTTGAATTTCAGTTTCTCTGACTTGATCCCACTATGCACTTAAGCATAGACTTTAGCAGATGATGTAGAGAGGCTAGTATCATCATGACTGGTTCCAACAGCTGCTTGGTGCTTCTACTCTTCTGTCGACTAATATTGATACATATCGATGGCACAGAGCAATAGCACTGGAGACTGGAGAGTTACAAGAACACAGCTACCGCACCTGTTTTTGTGTGAGCAATGGTACTAGAGACTGGAGAGTGACAAGAGCGCTGCTACCCCTGCTACCCCTCCTGTGTCTGTCTGAGCAATGGAGCTGGATTTCCGGTGGAGAGTGGTATATATGGATCAAATCAAGAGAGACCCAAAGACGTGACAGTTACATTTTTCCTCTATTTCAGTCCTGAAGAAGCTGGAAAGTACCGAACTGGCTCGACTTGGTACTCTGCTTTGTGATGTTCAGGGGGGATCGGTTTTTAGAAAACCGAGCCTGTGCATCCCTACTATTTTGTCAACAAGTGATAGGATTAGTGCAATCTGTCCCGTGTGGTGAATGACAGATAGGGCTGTTTTTAGGATACCGCCTTGTCTAAATGTGTATGATTGGCTACTATGGAGAGCTGTCAAGCATGGAGAAAAGGGAATGGGAGAGGTCGCACTAATTGACTATAAGTGAAAAATACCCTCTTATAGGAAAATTTCCTGTAAATTATATCCTGAATATTATACCTCAATGAGGGGTACTTTAAAACCCATAAATATCAAGTTTGAAAAAAAGGAGAGAAAAAGGGGGGTTGTTTGGAAGACGATGCACTAATCACTCTAGAATACCGAGACATACATTGTATTGAAAAATTCAGAGTTTCCTGTATAAAACGTAACCTTTATTATATTATTAAAATATCCAAATAAGATAACAGCGAAATATAACCAGATAATTAAAAATGAAAAGTGAATTGTGCATAAAAGCTGACAACAGCACTTTGGGCTAGATTTACTAACAGGCGTGATGCATGGCGCCTTGAAGCCGCCATGCATCGCGGCGGCTTTCCGACGGGTTTGCATTGCAAACAGCCGGATTTACTAATGGGCGCATTTCAGCTTCAATTTGAAGCCGCCGGCGATGTGACGGCGGGATGTAATGCTCAAAGCCGCCGGCGGCTTTGAATAGAACATGGCGCTTTTGCTTTAAATGATGGCGCTTTCGTGTAAAGGCGGTTTTTTTGAAAATTACACCTGTCTCCTGGCCTGTTACTATTGGCTATTTTCAAACTCAGGAGATTTGACATCACAAGCCCTAAATAAACCACTAGCCTGACACTTTTTTCTCTGATATGGTTTTGAGGAGTTTTGAGAGAGGAGTTAGTTGGTTTGTGCTTTGTGAGAGTTGGTGAGAGTTGGACTTTGGTGGATTGGTGGAGCGATATCTGATTGAAGTGTGAGTAGTCCTGTGGTATTTTTCTGTTTTGTACATTTATTTTCTCTTTTATTTTCTGTCTTGTATTTTTTGTATTTGACTTGTCCTTTGTCTGTGTTACTTGTGTGTGCCTGTGTGGAGAGTGTGTCTGTATTTAGTGTAGTTTGTCCTTTGTGTTTGTAAGTCTTTCTGTGTTTTCTGTGTTTGGCATTTATTTGTCATTATGTCCAGAGATAGGAGGGGAGAACAGGCTGAGGAGAGGGAGATGGAGGTTGAGGGGTCAGGTGAGGGAGAGGGAGAGGTTGAGGAGACAGGACAGGGCAGAAAGACCAAGACAGGGAGGAATGTGCGCTTCTCACATGATGAGAATTGTGTGTTGGTGCACAATATCATTCCCTGCTACGAGGTCATCCTAGGCAACCTGGCAGCCCGGACTCCTCTAAGGCGGGTGTCTGTGATACCATGAACACGGTGGGCCCACTGAAGCGGACAGTGGCACACTGCCACAAGCGCTTCTCTGATATTAAGAGGAGGCTTAAAGAGAAGATGGCCCAGGAAAGCAGGTCTACAAAGCGCACGGGTGGTGGCCCCCCACTTCGTATGGAGTACACCACATATGAGGAGGAGCTGCGCCAGATAATGCCGGCTGAAATTGTAGAGGGTATAAATGTGCAGGATACAGATTCGCCCTCTTTTGGCCAAGTAGTTGGTGAGTGATTTGGTTTTTTTACCCTAACAGTTTTTAAACTGCTTTTCTCTTTTTTAAACTGCTTTTCTGTTTTTTAAACTGCTTTTCTCTTTTTTTAAACTGCTTTTCTGTTTTTTAAACTGCTTTTCTCTTTGGAAAAGTTTTTCTTTATTTGTTTTGCATTTTTTTTAGTTTTTCTAAGTGTATTTTTAACGCAAATAGTTTGTAAAGGATGTTTTTTTTCTCATAAAAAAATTTTTTTTATTCGCAAACACATTTTTGAAATAAACAGTATATTTGTAAATTGCTTTTTGCTGCAAATACATTGTATGCTTTTTCTAATACATCCAGATTCGCCAGGACCGCAGGTAACTCCCAGTCCGAGGTCTACACCTCCACCTTCAGCGAGAGATTCAGGCTCTGAAGAGCAAGCAGGTGCATGGTCTCTGTTTGGGGAAGAAATAATGCAGTTAGATGTTTTTCTGTGCAAATGTTGCTTTCAATGTTATATTTAGTGATTTTTATATGCTTTCCAATGAGAACATAGGGCTAGATTTACTAAAGTGAGGGTTTGGAAACCTTGAGATGTTGCCTATAGCAACCTATCAGAGTCCATTTTTTTTTTTGGCCACATTCTGCAAAATGTCAGCAAAAATCTGATTGTTTGCTATAGTCAACATCTCCACCTTTTCAAACATGCAGTTTAGTCTATGTTCCCCATCATATACTACACAGAGGGAGAAGTAAAATAGTATTTGCTTACCCCAAAGCACGGCCTTGCAGCATTTTGCTGCAAGCACCCTCAATGTTTGCATTTTAAATTATATACATTTAGATCCCTTCACTGTAACGCATAGGCAAAATGAGATTTTACTCCTAAAACATATGTGGAGCATCCTTCAGTAGGTCGCAAGAGGACAACTAATCTGGAAGGTAGACATTGTTAACTATTATTTAGTTGTTAAAGGTTTTTGTTTTTGGTACAGTTTCCAGAATTCAATTGACAAACATGTTAGTTCCTATATACTTACCTTGGTTATTTCACCACAGGAACCTCATCATCTCTGCAAGGCCAGCGCCAGTCTGCGCAGATGTCACCTTCTGACGACACACATGAAGACACAGTCATCACTTTGGAGATGGTAGATGTCCCCGTGTCTATGCGCCAGGAAGAAGCAACTGCCCCTGCGGAACAGTCATCCGAGCAACAAGCTGCAGCTCCTCGGATGGATACAGGGCGAGAAATGGCCCAATAAATTGCAAATTTCCAGGCACAACAGTGTCAGTTTATGGACAGCCAAACGAGACACATGTCACAAATTGCGGCCCATTTGAGGCGGCTACACCGCTCAAATAGTCAACTCCCTGCTGTAATCAACCGTCTGGCAACTGCTTTGGAACAAACTAATGTGCAGCTGGCACAAATGAATGGGGCTGTGGAGGCCTTACATTCCACAGTACGTGAGGTGAATGCCAATGTCATCCGGCTGGCAGGGCAACTACATTCTGAAATTGTAGCCCGTTTACCGGCACCTATGTCTTCAGCCACCGCCAGTGCCGCTAGTACACCTACCACATCTCTACAGAGTACTCCTCCAAGGAGAGGTGCTCGCACCAGGGGTGGGCGAGGGAGGGGAGAGAGTGGCACCAAGCATAGCGATATGCCTGCGAAAAGGCGTCGCTAGCACAATGTTTCTTATTGCTTAATGTTTTGTAAAGTTTCTATAACCATTATACGTTATTATTTATTGTGTTCTGCAATAAATGCAGTTGAATTTCTATTGTGTCAGTCTTTCTTTTCTGCACATTAAGCAAGAGTATACTGATTTTTTAACAACTATGCACTAATTTCACTTAAACATTGACCTCTGACTGTCACATTCCAGGGATGTTCATATTTACCACATGAGGAGTACACACTATCCTCTTTTTAAAGGTTCAAATTTACAAAACATTTTAACTACAAAACAAACATTACACTCACATAAAACACATTTTTGAGCAATAAATGTTTATCATACTATTAGGGATGAGCGCACTCAGATTTATGAAATCCGAGCCCACCCGAACGTTGCGGATCCGAGTCGGATCCGAGACTGATCCGGGTATTGGCGCCAAATTCAAATGTGAAACTGAGGCTCTGACTCATAATCCCGTTGTCGGATCTCGCGATACTCGGATCCTATAAATTCCCCGCTAGTCGCCGCCATCTTCACTCGGGCATTGATCAGGGTAGAGGGAGGGTGTCTTAGGTGGTCCTCTGTCCTGGTAGATCTCGTGCTGTGCTGTTTAGTTCTGTGCTGTGCTGTTTAGTTCTGTGCTGTGCTGTGCTGTGCTGTGTTCTGCAGTATCAGTCCAGTGGTGCTGTGTGCTGTGCTCTGTCCTTCTGAGGTCAGTGGTGCTGCTGGGTCCTGTGCTGTGTCCTGTTCAGTCCAGTGGTGCTGTGTCCTGTGCTCTGTGCTTCTAAGGGCATAGTTATTTCCCCAATATTCCCCTGTGTTTAAAAAAATAAAAAAAAGTTTTTTTAAAAAATACCAAAAACTACTTTAATTTTTTTTAATTACCACAAAATTTGCACAACCAATCCTGCAGTATAAGCCCATTGGTACTGCAATATTACCAAGTTCACACATTCAGCAGTAAAAGTCCAGTGGTACTGCAATATTACAAAGTTTACACATTCTGCAGTATCAGTCCAGTGGTGCTGTGTCCTGTGCTCTGTCCTGCTGAGTTCCGTAGTGCTGCTGGGTCCTGTGCCGTGTCCTGTTCAGTCCAGTGGTGCTGTGTCCTGTGCTCTGTGCTTCTAAGGGCATAGTTATTTCCCCATTATTCCCAAGTTTTTAAAAAATAAAAAAAAAGTAAAAAAAAAAAAAAAATTAAAAAAAAAAAAAAAATATATAATAATTATAACCAAATTTGCAAAACCAATCCAGCAGTATAAGTCCATTGGTACTGCAATATTACAAAGTTCACACATTCTGCAGTATCAGTCCAGTGGTGCTGTGTCCTGTGCTCTGTCCTGCTGAGGTCCGTAGTGCTGCTGGGTCCTGTGCCGTGTCCTGTTCAGTCCAGTGGTGCTGTGTCCTGTGCTCTGTGCTTCTAAGGGCATAGTTATTTCCCCATTATTCCCAAGTTTTTAAAAAATAAAAAAAAGTAAAAAAAAATAAAAAATTAAAAAAAAAATAAATAAATATAATATTTATAACCAAATTTGCAAAACCAATCCAGCAGTATAAGTCCATTGCTACTGCAATATTACAAAGTTCACACATTCTGCAGTATCAGTCCAGTGGTGCTGTGTCCTGTGCTCTGTCCTGCTGAGTTCCGTAGTGCTGCTGGGTCCTGTGCCGTGTCCTGTTCAGTCCAGTGGTGCTGTGTCCTGTGCTCTGTGCTTCTAAGGGCATAGTTATTTCCCCACTATTCCCAAGTTTTTTAAAAATAAAAAAAAAGTTAAAAAAAATAAAAAATTTTAAAAAAAAAAAATATATAATAATTATAACCAAATTTGCAAAACCAATCCAGCAGTATAAGTCCATTGGTACTGCAATATTACCAAGTTCACACATTCTGCAGTATCTTGTGCTACATATAATGGAGACCAAAAATTTGGAGGATAAAGTAGGGAAAGATCAAGACCCACTTCCTCCTAATGCTGAAGCTGCTGCCACTAGTCATGACATAGACGATGAAATGCCATCAACGTCGTCTTCCAAGCCCGATGCCCAATCTCGTAGTACCGGGCATGTAAAATCCAAAAAGCCCAAGTTAAGAAAAAGTAGCAAAAAGAGAAACTTAAAATCATCTGAGGAGAAACGTAAAGTTGCCAATATGCCATTTACGACACGGAGTGGCAAGGAACGGCTTAGGCCCTGGCCCGTGTTCATGACTAGTGGTTCAGCTTTACCCACGGATCTTAGCCCTCCTCCTCCTCCCCCCCCCCTACAAAAAATTGAAGAGAGTTATGCTGTCAGCAACAAAACAGCAAACAACTCTGCCTTCTAAAGAGAAATTATCACAAATCCACAAGGCGAGTCCAAGGATGTTGGTGGTTGTCAAGCCTGACCTTCCCATCACTGTACGGGAAGAGGTGGCTCGGGAGGAGGCTATTGATGATGTAGCTGGCGCTGTGGAGGAACTTGATGATGAGGATGGTGATGTGGTTATTGTAAATGAGGCACCAGGGGGGGAAACAGCTGATGTCCATGGGATGAAAAAGCCCATCGTCATGCCTGGTCAGAAGACCAAAAAATGCACCTCTTCGGTCTGGAGTTATTTTTATCCAAATCCAGACAACCAATGTATGGCCATATGTAGCTTATGTAAAGCTCAAATAAGCAGGGGTAAGGATCTTGCCCACCTAGGAACATCCTCCCTTATACGTCACCTGAATAACCTTCATAGTTCAGTGGTTAGTTCAGGAACTGGGGCTAGGACCCTCATCGGTACAGGGACACCTAAATCCCGTGGTCCAGTTGGATACACACCAGCAACACCCTCCTCGTCAACTTCCTCCACAATCTCCATCAGATTCAGTCCTGCAGCCCAAGTCAGCAGCCAGACTGAGTCCTCCTCAATACGGGATTCATCCGAGGAATCCTGCAGCGGTACGCCTACTACTGCCACTGCTGCTGTTGCTGCTGTTAGTCGGTCATCTTCCCAGAGGGGAAGTCGTAAGACCGCTAAGTCTTTCACAAAACAATTGACCGTCCAACAGTCGTTTGCCATGACCACAAAATACGATAGTAGTCACCCTATTGCAAAGCGTAAAACTGCGGCTGTAACTGCAATGTTGGTGTTAGACGTGCGCCCGGTGTCCGCCATCAGTGGAGTGGGATTTAGAGGGTTGATGGAGGTATTGTGTCCCCGGTACCAAATCCCCTCGAGATTCCACTTCACTAGGCAGGCGATACCAAAAATGTACAGAGCAGTACGATCAAGTGTCCTCAGTGCTCTTAAAAATGCGGTTGTACCCACTGTCCACTTAACCACGGACATGTGGACAAGTGGTTCTGGGCAAACGTAGGACTATATGACTGTGACAGCCCACTGGGTAGATGCATCCCCTTCCGCAGCAACAGCAACAGCTGCATCAGTAGCAGCATCTACAAAATGGCTGCTCATGCAAAGGCAGGCAACATTGTGTATTACAGGCTTTAATAAGAGGCACAACGCTGACAACATATTAGAGAAAATGAGGGAAATTATCTCCCAGTGGCTTACCCCACTTAGACTCTCATGGGGATTTGTGGTGTCAGACAATGCCAGTAACATTGTGCGGGCATTAAATATGGGCAATTTCCAGCACGTCCCATGTTTTGCCCACACCATTAATTTGGTGGTGCAGCATTACCTCAAGAGTGACAGGGGTGTGCAGGAGATGCTTGCGGTGGCGCGCAAAATTGCTGGACACTTTCGGCATTCAGCCAGTGCCTACCGCAGACTAGAGGCACATCAAAAAAGCATGAACCTGCCCTGCCATCACCTCAAACAAGAGGTTGTGACGCGCTGGAACTCCACCCTCTATATGCTGCAGAGGATGGAGGAGCAGCAAAAGGCCATTCAGGCCTACACAGCCACCTACGACATAGGCAAAGGAGTGGGGATGCGCCTCAGTCAAGCGCAGTGGAGACTGATTTCCGTGTTGTGCAAGGTTCTGCAGCCATTTGAACTTGCCACACGAGAAGTCAGTTCCGACACTGCCAGCTTGAGTCAGGGTATTCCCCTGATCAGGCTGTTGCAGAAGCAGCTGGAGAAAGTGAGGGAGGAGCTGGTAAGCCATTGCGATTACACCAAGCATGTAGCTCTTGTGGATGTAGCCCTTCGTACGCTTTGCCAGGATCCGAGGGTGTTCACTCTTTTAAAGTCAGAGGAATACATTCTGGCCACCGTGCTCGATCCTCGGTTTAAAGCGTATGTTGTGTCTCTGTTTCCGGCGGACACAAGTCTACAGCGGTGCAAAGACCTGCTGGTCAGGAGATTGTCCTCTGAAGAGGACCGTGACATGCCAACAGCTCCACCCTCATTTTCTTCCACATCTATGGCTGCGAGGAAAAAGCTCAGTTTTCCCAAAAGAGGCACTGGCAGGGATGCTGATAACATCTGGTCCGGACTGAAGGACCTGCCAACCATTGCAGACATGTCTACTCTCGCTGCATTGGATGCTGTCACAATAGAAAAAATTGTGGATGATTACTTTGCTGACACCATCCAAGTAGACATTTAAGACAGTCCATATTGTTACTGGCAGGAAAAAAAGGCAGTTTGGAAGCCCCTGTACAAACTGGCTCTATTTTACCTGAGTTGTCCCCCCTCCAGTGTGTACTCGGAAAGAGTTTTTAGTGCAGCGGGGAACCTGGTCAGTGAGCGGCGAAGGAGGTTGCTTCCTCACAACGTTGAAAAAATGATGTTTATAAAAATGAATAATCAATTCCTCAATGAAGTACAGCACTGCCCTCCAGATACTACAGAGGGACCTGTGGTTGTGGAGTCCAGCGGGGACGAATTGATAATGTGTGATGAGGAGGAAGTACACACTGTAGGGGGAGAGGAATCAGAGGTTGAGGATGAGGACGACATCTTGCCTCAGTAGAGCCTGTTTAGTCTGTACAGGGAGAGATGAATAGCTTTTTTGGTGTGGGGGCCCAAACAAACCAATCATTTCAGCCAAAGTTGTTTGGTAGGCCCTGTCGCTGAAATGATTGGTTTGTTAAAGTGTGCATGTCCTATTTCAACAACATAAGGGTGGGTGTGAGGGCCCAAGGACAATTCCATCTTGGAACTTTTTTTTTGGCATTATATGACCAATCAACAGTCGTTTGCCATGTTCAAAAAGTAAAACCAAATTTTAAAAAATTCAAGAAATTAAACCAAAAGTAAAATGCCGTGTCATAATTTAAAACAAGAGTTTTTGACGTGCTCTAAAACTACTGTATTGTTGTTTATATTTTATAAACACTACACTTGAAAGCTTGAGTCTTTCAATAAAAAAGTAACTGTCCATTGCACGAATATTTGCAACAGGGACAATTTTAGGGTTAAGAAAGCCAACTAATAACACTTCGACGCTGTCTGTCTTTATAAACACTACACTTGGAAGTTGGAGGAGGTATTGTGGCCCCGGCACCAAATTTACTACCGGGGCCACTTCACTGTGCAGTCCATATTTAGGTGTATCAGATATTAAACAACGGTGACAGTTGATGCCCAATTTTTTAATTATATTGTGGCCTCGGTACCAAATTGTGTACCGGGGCCACCACACTACGCAGTCCAGATACTTGTTTGGTGGAATTCAGACCAGTTGAGGGTTTTATTATTATATTGTGGGGACCACTCTATCTATACCACACTACAACTCTATACCACTCTATTTCATACTTTAATTCTATTTAATACTTTAATTCTATTTCATACTTTAATTCTATTTAATACTTTAATTCTATTTCATACTTTAATTCTATTTAATACTTTAATTCTATTACTAATTACCATAAAGAGGAACTGCCGCTTCTATTTAATACTTTAATTCTATTTCATACTTTAATTCTATTTAATACTTTAATTCTATTTCATACTTTAATTCTATTTAATACTTTAATTCTATTTCATACTTTAATTCTATTTAATACTTTAATTCTATTACTAATTACCATAAAGAGGAACTGCCGCTTCTATTTAATACTTTAATTCTATTAGTAGTTACCATAAAGAGGAACAAAATAAACCAATTTTACCAAAAGTATAATATGACTTAGACTTACAAACACTACACTTGAAAGATGGTGCCTTTAAATGAAAAAGTCAGTCTTCATTGCACGACTATGTGCAACAGGGACAGTTTTTTGGTTTACAAAGTCAACCAATAACACTTGGACCCTGTCTGTCTTTAACATACTTGATGGGATCTCAATGACGAATTGTCTGTACCATGTTTGGAGGAGGTATTGTGGCCCCGGTATCAAATTGGGTACCGGGGCCACCCCACTACGCAGTCCAGATACTTGTTTGGTGGAATTCTGACACGTGGAGGGTGTATTTATTTTATTGTGGCCCCGGTATCAAATTGGGTACCGGGGCCACCCCACTACGCAGTCCAGATACTTGTTTGGTGGAATTCTGACACGTGGAGGGTGTATTTATTTTATTGTGGCCCCGGTATCAAATTGGGTACCGGGGCCACCCCACTACGCAGTCCAGATACTTGTTTGGTGGAATTCTGACACGTGGAGGGTGTATTTATTTTATTGTGGCCCCGGTATCAAATTGGGTACCGGGGCCACCCCACTACGCAGTCCAGATACTTGTTTGGTGGAATTCTGACACGTGGAGGGTTTTTTAATTATATTGTGGCCTCGGTACCAAATTGTGTACCGGGGCCACCACACTACGCAGTCAAGATAGATAGATGCGTATCATAGATAAAGTACATTCAGTGGTGTGGGGCAAATTGAAAAATATTCAAAATGCACTGACATTATCAAAAACAAGAGGTTGTCACACGCTAAAACTCCAACATGTATATGATGGAGAGGATGGAGGAGCAGCCGTATGTGTAGTGTAATGCAGACCAGTTGAAGGTTTTTTATATATTTTATTGTGGTGCCCAGTGCCCACTCCTCTAGGCAGTCCAGGTACATTTATTGGTGCGATTCATAAAAGTTCAGGGTTTTTAATATATTGTGGTGACCCACTCCTCTACGCAGTCCAGGTACATTTATTGGTGCGAATCAAACAAGTTGATGGTTTTCTTATTATATATATTGTGGTGACCCACTCCTCTAGGCAGTCCAGGTACATTTATTGGTGCGATTCATAAAAGTTCAGGGTTTTTAATATATTGTGGTGACCCACTCCTCTACGCAGTCCAGGTACATTTATTGGTGCGAATCAAACAAGTTGATGGTTTTCTTATTATATATATTGTGGTGACCCACTCCTCTAGGCAGTCCAGGTACATTTATTGGTGCGATTCATAAAAGTTCAGGGTTTTTAATATATTGTGGTGACCCACTCCTCTACGCAGTCCAGGTACATTTATTGGTGCGAATCAAACAAGTTGATGGTTTTCTTATTATATATATTGTGGTGACCCACTCCTCTACGCAGTCCAGGTACATTTATTGGTGCGATTCATAAAAGTTCAGGGTTTTTAATATATTGTGGTGACCCACTCCTCTACGCAGTCCAGGTACATTTATTGGTGCGAATCAAACAAGTTGATGGTTTTCTTATTATATATATTGTGGTGACCCACTCCTCTACGCAGTCCAGGTACATTTATTGGTGCGATTCATAAAAGTTCAGGGTTTTTAATATATTGTGGTGACCCACTCCTCTACGCAGTCCAGGTACATTTATTGGTGCGATTCATAAAAGTTCAGGGTTTTTAATATATATTGTGGTGACCCACTCCTCTACGCAGTCCAGGTACATTTATTGGTGCGATTCATAAAAGTTCAGGGTTTTTAATATATTGTGGTGACCCACTCCTCTACGCAGTCCAGGTACATTTATTGGTGCGATTCATAAAAGTTCAGGGTTTTTAATATATATTGTGGTGACCCACTCCTCTACGCAGTCCAGGTACATTTATTGGTGCGAATCATAAAAGTTCAGGGTTTTTAATATATATTGTGGTGACCCACTCCTCTACGCAGTCCAGAAAGATACCTTGTTGCAACGTTTTGGACTAATAACTATATTGTGAGGTGTTCAGAATACACTGTAAATTAGTGGAAATGCTTGTTATTGAATGTTATTGAGGTTAATAATAGCCTAGGAGTGAAAATAAGCCCAAAAACTTGATTTTTAAACTTTTTATGTTTTTTTCAAAAAAAATCCGAATCCAAAACCTTAAATCCGAACCGAGACCTTTCGTCAAGTGTTTTGCGAGACAAATCCGAACCCCAAAAATAACGAAAATCCGGATCCAAAACACAAAACACGAGACCTCAAAAGTCGCCGGTGCACATCCCTACATACTATGTACTTACACGTAAAGTAGTTGGTAATGAGACGGTCTCTAATCTCCCTTCCGCCCTCTGTGCTCTGCACATCACCAGATGTGACACGTACCCCTTCTTCTTCACTGTCTACTGCAATAATCGGTGGGGTAAGTTGATGTAAAGCCAGGTTATGCAGCAGACAGCAAGCCAGGACAATCTCAGATAACTTTTCAGGTGCATACATAAGCACCCCACCAGATTTATCAAGGCACCTGAACCTGGTTTTCAAGAGTCCAAACGTACGTTCTATGACACCTCTAGTGGCTGTGTGTGCCTCATTGTATTGGTGCTGTGCAGTAGTCTGAGGATGCAGCAGAGGAGTCATGAGCCAGGAGCGATACCCATATCCTGAATCTCCTGCAATAAAAGTAAAATGTTAGCTACCATTTAATTTGAGCATGTTGTACAGCAGTTAGCATATGTGAGTCCATTTGAGCAATGATAAGGGATATATAAAACATGCAAAGTACATACCCAAAAGCCATCCCTCCGGCATTTCACCACTTTCAAATTTGGCATAAAGGGTAGACTGTCTCAGGATAAAGGCATCATGACATGACCCAGGATAGCCTGCAACAACACTCAATATACGCTGGTTAGCATCGCAGACAACCTGCACATTCAGGGAGTGGTAATGATGGCGATTAACAAAAACCTCTGCCCTGTGGTGAGGTGCTCTCAGGGCAATAGGAGTGCAATCTATTGCACCCATTACATTAGGGATACCTGCGACCCTATAGAAAGCTCCCTTGAGCTCATGCCACTGTTACTCCTGGCTGGGGAAGCTGATATAGCTAGGGCACACTCTTTTAAGGGCACCTAAGACCTGTCCAAAATGCCTTGAAAATGTCGGCTGCGTTATGCCAATCACTCTAGAGGACACAGATTGAAAGGAACCTGTAGTTTGTGTAGTCCTGACATTGCATTAGAGTGGCTGGTTGTAGGCTCCAAATCAACCTTCACTTGCTCATACAGTGCCATGAGGTTAGTACGATTGAGCCGAAACATTTGTACTACCTCCACATCAGCCAAAGACTCCAGATTCAAACGCACTGGAAATGCACGTGGAGTGCGGGGTCTTCGCAGGCTCCGCGGAACAGATGCCAACTGCTGTTCATCCTCCTCCTCCTGGCGCCTTTCTGCCTCCATCAGGTAAAAAGCTGCAAACATATACTGGCAAGAATGCACCACATTACCTGCAAAAGCCATTCTCCAACAAACCCACACCTGCCAAATAATGAGGGGCCCTTTTTTGTAAGCATCATGATTAACTGGTGGGCAATAGACGGTGATTGTCTGTGATTGCTTCAGGCAGAAAAACCATTTTTCACATGTGGATTGCATTAGCATTAAAATAAGGGTTAACTATGTAATGCAACAATTCCCATCCTAATTTCTTTGAGGCAACAGTATTCTAGTGGTTTTTTGGAAAGTACAAAACAACTAGAAAAGGAAAGGTGAAATGAGATTTTACTATGCAATCATACTGGGTGAAAAAATAATGGAAAAAAAAAAAATTAGCCTCAAATTTCATGACACTTTGGCCATTTTCTATACACAGTCCTAATGGGTCATTGGACATGAAATAGGCCTTTCTCTTATGGTCTGATTGGCAAAATACCTGAAACATCACACTGTTTGAACCATCACGCCGCTCACAAGCAGCGCTTTGATTTTGGTCTTTTGAATGGCGTTTTTCCGGCGGCTTTATAAACCCCCTAATAGTAAATCCGGCTGTTTGTATGTTGAACATTGTTGAAACCGTCATGGCGCTTTATACAGAGGCGGGTTTGAAAACATCTTTTCTGGTCGTTTGGACGGCGGGTTTAGCCTTAGTAAATCCGGCGATGGCTAAACCGCTGCCAAACCCGCCGAAAGTCAGCGGGTTTACAAACACGCCTGATAGTAAATCTAGCCCTTAGTCTCTATATCACTTATAAGTTGGGGCAAAAGAGAGATTATATTAATAAATATAGCCAAATTCCATATTGACTATATCAAAGTCTCACTGCATGTAAGCATTTCCCTCAAAAAGTGTATAATTGCAGTCCTAGGATTCAATTTATTCTTGGTATGTAAGAAATGTAACTAGATAAAGATTCTTCAAATTTCACCAACTAATAGTACGTTCATGACGTGATTTCTTCATGTGCAAATATAGTTTGAGAGTTTAAATCCGTGGTTCAAACATATAAAGCTCTTTTACTAGAAATAAATTTTAGCTAGGCATATCAATTGTGTGTGTATATTATAATGTATCAATTGACGCCCGTTGCAATTATAATAGCAAATGCAACAGGTTACATAGTTAAATTGCACACGGAAGGCAGGAATTAATCAGTTATGGAGAAAAAACGATCAAGAACAGATCTCCCAATGATCTGCAAAATTCACATGCCCTCTCATCATCCCTACACACCACTCTGATAACAACTCCCCAAACTATAAATCTGTGATTTATACACGAATAACACACCGGCAATAGTTATATAAGTTAAATACTGCCAACATTCAGCTAGGTCACCGTGTAATTCTAATTCCTTATATTATTAATACCACGTTATTCACATCATGGCTTGGCTATTTATTCCAAAAATTAACTTCTAGATGTTAGTACTGTGCAGATTATAATTCAGCAAGTGTATGATTAATCTTATTCAGTTTGTAGCTGTCACGGTTATATATCCGTGATTTACATATCAATGATATGCCATTAATGATTGAGTACATCTAAATCCACTGCTGATCTTCGATACAGTTCTAATAAATCATAAATCCTTTTAAATGCCAATGCCACAAGTATTATTCTAATAGTGATTTAGCTGCTCAGTGCCAATAATTAACTACTGAGCGCTATTGCATAGGAGCGCTATGCCGTTCAGCAAATATATAGCTGATAATGTTTGGCTTTATACGGTTGATAGTTCTATAAATCAGATACTGCTAATTGATCGTATTTAGTTTAGCTTATAATGAGTTTATCAAGGTTAATAGATCAATGGATTTAAACAGTATCCTTTATTCACTCTGTTTTACTAGTAAGTGTCACGGTTATATATCCGTGATTTACATGTCTGTGATATGCCAGTAATAGTTCAGTGAATCCAATACTACTGATCTTCAATTCACTTTTAATGCAATTATTACATACTTATAATACCAATATCACAAGAACTGTTCTAATAATAATTTGGCTGCCAATGATCAGCTTCTGAGCACTGCATAAAAGCGCTGTGCCATTCAGCAGGTATAGCTGGTAGTATTTGGCTTTTACTTATCATTCAGTTCTCAAGATTAGTGAATCAATTAGTTTGAAATAAAATCACAGACTGCAATTCTTAGAATAACTAGGACAATGTCAGGTGCCGTCTCCGCGCTCTCCATAGGCGCCGGAGACGGACACCTTCTCCCCGCAGTATCCGTCCCGTTGCCTAGCAACGGGATGTCTTCCGGACACTTGGCCGCGGCTTGCGCGCATGCGCGAATTGTCGCTTTTATGGTATCCTAGCTACAGGAAGCTTCCCCGGCGATCAGACTTGGCTCCTCCCCCTCATTTCCTCCTCTCCTCTACTTAAACTTCACTCTGGCACCAGTAGGGTGCCAGAGTATTGGTTCCATCCAGCTCCAGCAATGTTTGTTCCTGAATATCTCCTGTGTATTATCTCCATGGCTAGTTTGACTTCTCTCCCGGATCACCCCTTGTACTTCGCTGCCCGCACTGGTATTGACCCTTGGACTGTTCCTGACTACGATTTGAATTCTGTCAGTTGTACTGCGCTCCTCTGGTTTCGACTCGGCCTGTCTGCCTACTCTCCATTCACTGCGCTGGTAACTATCTGGGAGAACCGCGACCTGCGCATCACACGCAACAAAGCCCAAACCTCCTTGCGGGGGTCTCCGATGAACACCAGTGGTGCATTAGACTCTGCGCCTCCCAGTTTAGTTGCGCTAATACCAGTCAGTGATATTCCTAGTGAAAGTTGTGACAGAATACTCTGGCCATGAATGGACCGGACGAACCTTCGGTCCGCGATTTATTACTGCACCTGGGCCAAAGAGTGGAACGGCAAGAATCCAACCAGGCACAATTTCTGCAATGCATTCAGGGAGTTGTTTCCCGTCTGGACTCTCTTCAAGCCTCGCTACCTACTCTTTCCACGGCCACTACATCCTCCACTGCCTCAGCTCCTACCATCTCTTCTAGCACCGTAGCTGCCAGAAGCCTCCCCATTCCTCCTCCCGAGAAATATGATGGTGATCCGCTGAAGTTTCGGGGTTTCCTTAACCAGTGCTCCATTCAGTTTGAATTGGCTCCCGAGAACTTCTCAGAAAGAGCTAAAGTGGCTTATTTGATTTCCCTCCTCTCCGGGCAAGCATTAGCCTGGGCTTCTCCTTTTTGGGAACGGGATGATCCTGTGCTTCAAAATTCGGTGGTCTTCATTGAGAGGTTCCGTAAAGTATTTGATAACCTGGAAGAGTTTCTTCTGCTGCCTCCGGTCTCCTAGGGTTAAGCCAAGACTCCTTCACGGCAGTACAATATGCGGTGCAATTTCGGACTCTAGCAGCTGAACTCCGATGGAACGATGAAGCTCTCATCGCTACCTTCTGGCAAGGTCTTAATGATCGCATAAAGAATGACTCGTGACCTTCCTCCCAACCTGGATGAGCTCATATCCCTCTGTATTAAAGTGGACATTCGCCACAGGGAATGAGCTCTCGAACGGGATCGTACTCGCCGACCTTTCCCTCGATTGGCCCTCAACTTTATTCCTCCTACTCCATCATTGGAGGAGCCCATGCAGATCGGTCGTTCCCGTCTCTCTCCATAGAAATGTGAGAGACAAATGACGAACCGCCTCTGTTTATATTGTGGTGAACCAGGTCATCTTCTCTCCGTTTGTCCCAAGAGGCCATGAAACGCCACCTCCTAGGTGATAATAGGGAAGTCAACCTAGGAACCCAGTCCCTTCCTCCCTATCCTCGGAAGAAGTCAGAGTTTTGATGATGTCACCTTGGTTTCTCCCAGTGGCCCATTTCCCACCTGGGCCTTTGTGGACTCGGGGTCCGCAGGGAACTTAATTTCTTCCAAGCTAGTGACTGAACTCCATCTTGATACGATACCTTTGACCCAACATTTGATGCTCACTGCAGTTGATGGGAATAGAGTCACCAATGGCTCAATCTCTCTCTCTCTACTCCTCCGCTCCAGATGAAAGTAGGAGCGCTTCATTCCGATCTCATAAGTTTTCTTGTTCTATCGCAATCCATTAACCCTATCATCCTAGGGTTACCCTGGCTTAAACTTCATTCTCCACAATTTGACTGGCAGCGAGCACAAGTTATCTGCTGGAGTTCCTCCTGTAACAAGAGGTGGCTGAGATCCGTTTCTTCCTCGAAATCCAAGCTGGCCTGCCTCTGTACATCATCCCTGGTGGGTCTTCCTGAAGTTTATTCTGTTTTTTCTGATGTTTTCTCTAAAATCGCTTCTGAAATCCTACTCTGCATCGGCCTTGGGATTGCCCTATCGACCTCATCCCTGGAAAAAACATTTCTAGAGGCAGGGTATATCCTCTGTCCTTACCCGAGACTCAAGCCATGTCCGAGTATGTTTCCGAGAACCTCAAGAGGGGATTCATTAGGAAGTCATCTTCTCCAGCAGGTGCAGGCTTCTTTTTTGTCAAGAAGACGGACGGCTCTCTCAGACCGTGCATTGATTACAGGAGACTTAACGCCATCATGATTAAAAATCGCTACCCTCTTCCCCTAATTTCCGAACTCTTTGATCGTATCCGAGGGGCACACATTTTTACCAAATTGGACCTCAGAGGGGCCTACAATCTGATTATAATTCGTAAAGGAGACGAGTGGAAAACCGCGTTCAATACCAGAGATGGCCACTATGAATACCTGGTGATGCCTTTTGGACTCTGTAACGCCCTAGCTGTCTTTCAGGACTTTATTAACAAACTATTCAGGGATTTACTCTATCAGTCAGTGGTAATTCATTTGGATGACATCCTAATTTTTTCACAAGACCTGTCTACTCATATTCTGCATGTCAAAGAAGTACTTTCTCGTTTACATTCCAATCAGCTATTCTGCAAATTAGAGAAGTGCCTCTTCAATTGCTCTCAAGTACCCTTCCTGGGGTATATAGTTTCGGGTTCTGACCTTCGGATGGATTCCAGCAAATTAGAGGCTATTCGTAATTGGCCTCAGCCTTCCGGCCTCAAAGCTACCCAGCGTTTTATTGGCTTTAGGAATTATTATCGCCAATTCATCAAGGGATTTTCCACGCTAATCTCTCCCATTACGCTTCTTACTCAGAGGGGTGGTCATTCTAAATCCTGGCCCCCAGAGGCAGTTCAAGCATTTCTAGCCATTAAGGAGGCCTTTACGTTTGCACCGGTCCTATCTCAACCCGACCAAAGTAAACCATTCTTCTTGGAGGTCGATGCATCCTCTGTTGGGATTGGAGTGGTGTTGTCTCAGAAGAATTCTGCAGGTCTTCCCATTTCTTGCGGTTTTCTTTCCAAAAAGTTCTCTGCCAGTGAGGCCAACTACGGGATTGGTGATAAAGAGCTCCTCGCCATCAAGATCGCCTTAGAGGAATGGCGCTACCTGTTGGAAGGGGCACGATTTCCCATCACAGTGTTTGCTGATCATAAGAATCTTACCTACTTGCAGTCTGCACAATGCCTGAACCTCCGCCAGGCCCGCTGGTCGCTATTCTTTAACAGATTCCACTTGATATTAACCTTCCGCCCTGGAACCAAGAATCTGCGTCCTGACGCACTGTCCAGATCGTTTGATTCCTCTGATGCCTCATCACCCATGGATGCCAAACCCATCCTCAACTCCTCCATGATTTTAGCCTTGACTAATTCTTCTTTCAAGACTCCTCCTCCTGGTCGTTCATTTGTGCAAAAACATCTGCGCATCAAACTCCTGAGATGGGCTCATAACGCCAAGTTCGCTGGTTATGCCGCGGTTAAGAAGACAGTTGCCCTTCTCTCTCGTTTATACTGGTGGTCCTCATTGCCCTCGGATGTCCAGAGATATATCCGTTCTTGTGAGGTCTGCGTCCAACATAAAATCCCTAGGAGACCCCCTGCCGGTCTTCTCCATCCTCTTCCCATTCCGGACCTTACATGGCTCAGTATCAGCATGGATTTTATTACAGACCTTCCTGCCATTCATGGCTTTAATACCATCTGGGGAGTGGTAGACCGCTTTTCGAAATTAGCCCACTTCATTCCCCTCAAGGGACTACCCTCTGCCTCACAGCTAGCATTTTTGTTCATTCGAGAGATTTTCCGCCTCCATGGCTGCCCGAGGGACTTCATTTCTGATCGTGGAGCCCAATTTGTCACCTAATTCTGGAGGTCCTTTTGCAAACAGCTTGGTATCAGCCTACAATTCTCCTCCGGGTACCACCCACAAACTAATGCACAGACTGAACGGACCAATCAGGACCTGGAGGCAGTGTCAGACTGGGGCATGAAAGGCCCACCGGGGAATGCAACACTAGGGGCCCACCAAAGGGGGTGTGGTCAGCCATCATAGAGGCGGGACCAGACACTAGAGGGGGAGTGGTCAGTCCACGAAGGACAGCTAGCACCTTAGTGCAGTATATAAAGAATGCAGTGTGTGTATAAAGAATACAGTCTTGACCTGCCCCTTAGATTGGGCAGAACAGTCACCAAAAATCACGATTGTCTCACTAGACCAGGATTGGCTAACCTGTGGCACCCCAGGTGTTGTGAAACTACAAGCCCCAGCATGCTTTGCCAATATATAGCAGCTTATTACTGGAAGGGTATGCAGGCACTTATAGTTTCACAACACCTGGAGTACCACAGGTTAGCCAAGCCTGCACTAGACTCAGATCATTTGACAGACTGTCCTACCTGTTGTTGTCACTTTTACCACCTGTGGCTGCTGGTTTCTTTAGTTTCAGCTTGTCTGGATCCTGGAATGTTGAGGGCCCTATTTGGAAAAAATAATGGGTACATTTAGAAACGTCAACCATCCCTGCCATTAAATAAACAGCACCCACATTTAATAATTAGGCCTCTCTCAAGCCTCAACATTAAAGTAATAGTGCTCACATTTGATGAATAGATCTATTTCCCTCCAACCAACCCCAACATTAAATTAATAGTATTCCCATTTAATAAATAAACCTATTACCCTCCCTCCAAACAGTCCCAGCAATAAATTATTAGCATTTCCCATGACCATTCATAGCATTAAATAATTAATATTCACATTTAATAGATAGTCCCCACACTCAACCCCACATTCAATTATAGACCCAAACCTACTCAGCATTAAAGGTCCCATCACCCCCTCCCTATAGTGTTTTCTGTGCAGCCCCCAGTCACTATAGTTTAGCATAGGTAGCCCCCCTATAGTTTAGTATAGATAGGCAGCCCCTCTATGCCACACGGTAGTGCCCCCAAAACAATGCTATGCCACATGGTAGTGCCCCCAATGTTATGCCACGCAAGTGTCCCCGATTCATATTATGCCTGCAATAGTCCTCTCAATTCACACACAATATATATATAAATATATATATATATATATATATATATATATATATATATATGGATAAATATATATATGTCTCTCTCTTTTTATATATATATATATATATATATATATATATATATATATATATATATATATATATCTGTAATATAAAAGCCTAGTGGCGTGTGTTAGTCTGTGTGTGTGTGTGGGAAAAAAACCAAGCTGCAGCGCCACCTGCTGGCCGGAGTTATACACTGACCTACTAAATTCTTAGTGTGTGTGGGAAAAAAAACTCAGAAAGAGCTCAAATTTGGTATACTAAGATGTTTTTAATTTGTTAATTTAATTTGTTAATTGTTAAAAGTGTTTATAAAGATTTAAAAAATATATATATATATTTCTTGAAGGAGAAGTGACAGTTGGGAGTGGTTGGTGGTTGCCGGGGGTGACAGTTGGGAGTGGTTGGTGGTTACCGGGGGTGACAGTTGGGAGTGGTTGGTGGTTGCCGGGGGTGACAGAGCGAGAGGAGTGTGATACTCAGGACCGCTGAGAGAGATCCCTGTGTCTGGATAGACATCTGGATAGATGTGGCGATAAAGATAAAGGATGAGGTGATGGAGAAAAATGATGAGGTGGTGACATGTGGACAAAACCACGTTAAAAAAGGGCGCTTGGGTTGGGAAGTAACGCTCTTCCCCTGAGGAGGCCTGGGCTAGGCCCAAATGCATGACAAGAACCTTTTTAACACCTTAAGTAGCTTGATTTGACTAGAATGCATGAGTATCATGCACGGGTTAGCTTATATATATATATATATGTAAGAAAAAAAGCAGACGGCGCTCGTGCAAATGCAAAAAAAAAAATATGAGAAATGTATTCCATAATGGTAGTACTTTTCGATACCAGTGTGCTCTCTTTATCAGGTCACCATTAAGCACATCAATGAAACAATTTAAAGCCAAAATGCAGTACCTACATGCAAAACAAACACTGTAATAGGGAAAAAGCAAGAAACACAATGTTTGAAACATATCCTATGGAAAAACGATATAGTTGGTTGCTAATATATTGCATACTTGCCAACTCTCCCAGAATGTCCGGGAGACTCCCGCATTTTGCGAGAGTCTCCCGGGCTCCCAGGCGAGTGTGGCTGATTTTTTTTTTGTGGTAGTAATTAATTCCTTTTTTAAACACCCCCCCCCCCCAAACATGGGATCCCTAATGTTAATTGAATCTAGCGTTTTTAATTATATTTGAAAAACGTGCGTTTTTGCCGTAACGCAAAACATGAGGCAGATAAAGTAATTTGGTTTGGATTTTTGGATTCGGGAGGAAGAGATACCTTAGGGGTCCAAATTTTGTGTTGATTCCTTAATAAACACCCGTAATACTTCAAATAAACTGGATAAAGAAGCCACGATTAATAAATTATTTAATAAATTGAAAAATCCATATTTAATCAACTAATTGTCAGACAGTTGAGATATTTGGCAGGAATAGTTGTTTTGACATCCTCTCTTAACTAAAAATTTTTTTTAAAAAACTGAGATGGGTGGTGGACATTTCATGATTTTTTTGGGTGATCTGATATGGAATGACCCTCCTGTGTATTGACTTCTTGGCTAGTTTAATTTCTCTCCCGGATCACCCCTTGTACTTCGCTGCCCGCACTGGTATTGACCCTTGGACTGTTCCTGACTACGATTTGTCTACTGTCTATTGTACTGCGCTCCTCTGGTTTCGACTCGGCCTGTCTGACTACTCTCCATTCACTGCGCTGGTAACCATGTGGGAGAACCGTGACCTGCGCATCATATGCCGCAAAGCCCAAACCTCCTTGCGGGGGTCCCTGGTGAACACCGGTGGTGCGTTAGACTCTGCGCCTCCCAGTTTAGTTGCGCTAATACCAGTCAGTGATATTCATAGTGAAAGTTGTGACAGACATATAGTATTGGATGTAGTCAGTGAGTTCAACGCGCGTTTCGCTGACAATTAGCTTTCTCACGGCCAACCTGTTAATCGGGTGAGCGGGATATTTAAACTATAGATGGCCAATCAGTAAGAGATATCTGAAAGTCTTTTAATTGGTTGTTCATCCCGATGTTTAGCTGTAAATGGAATAACTCATACTTTAATTTGAAATAACAAAATGATGTGACTTATACATATCTTGTATTTTGTAATCATCCTACTAACCTATAATTTCCAAAATTAAGATTTAAATGAACATAAATAAAAAGGAAAAGGGAAAACGAGGGGGAGATTTCAGAGAACGGGATTAGATTAACCCCGTATGTAGATCTATAGTTGCAAATTTAAAGACAAGAACTATAACTTGCAAGAGCTTGTTATTCAACTATTCACTTTGTTGTTTGAGATGTTATGGAATATATTATGCAATCTCATAGCAATGTTTGTCTTTGTATTTCATATCATAACAGTTATATGTATTTGTTTATTTATAGATGTTTCTCCACTAGAATTACTTTCATATAAATGCAGCTAGTCTAACTGAGGAAATAATAAATATAAATAAGTAGTGAATACGAGGAGGAATTCCTCCATGTAAATGAGTGAAAAAATATAAGTGTTAAAAAATCAAGTGAACAATAATGACTAATATAAATGAAATTTAAAAATATATAATAAAAAATATAAACCGTGAATTTAATATTTATTATTGTGAAAGACTTAAGTCATTCATATTGTGAAACTATGTATATTTTAAATTAATTGTGCATAAAGATTTATTTAATTATATTTTAATTTTCTAGTTTTATTTATATTTTCATATTTTTTTTATTTTTAGTTATTTAATTTTTTATTTTTTAAATTTTCTATTTTTTTAATTATTATGTGTTTTTGTGATTTTATAATTATTATTACACACACAAAATTATATCTTATTTATATTTGTTATTTATTTATTAGAATTATTTCATTATAATGATTTATTTATCATGATATTGTGATATTCCTAATTATGAACCTCAGTGCGCTAGTTAATTCTAATAATTAAAAGTGTTACCTTAATTTTTTATTTTTTAAGATGTAGGTTATAAAAGAAATTTAAGGCGGTAAAGAACCTGATAGAACTATGAAAATTGCCTTCCTTTGCTTTTTTACAATGATACCATTCCTTCAGAGATATACAAAATTCTCTATTTATAAGTCATTTAATAAAATATAGTTATTGTATTCATAGGGCTCCACAAAAGCACCACACAAACAACAAACCCAGCTTATAAGTGATATAGAGTCTAAGTGGGTGTAAGTTAGCTTTGATACACAATTAATTTTCATTTTTAATTATTTGGTTATATTTCACTGTTATCTTATTTGGATATTTTAATAATATAATAAAGGTTAAGTTTTGTACAGGAATCTCTGAATTTTTCAATACAATGTATGTCTCAGTATTCTAGAGTGATTAATGCATCGTTTTCCAAACAACCCCCCTTTTTCTCTCCTTTTTTTCAAACTTACTATGGACAGCAGTAAGATAAATAAAGGTGCCTTTGTGTTCATACTTTTTTTTTTTATAATATTTATCTGTATTGTAGTTTTTAAGGCAGTTTCAACAGAGATTCACAAGAACAGATAAGTGGGTAACAAAACCATCTAATTAATCCAAAATGTCATAATAACACATTCAAATAAATGTTATAATAGAAGAAGAAGAAAGAGAGAAAAAGGAAAAGGCAGAGACGGGGATAGGTAAGGGGGGGGGGGCAATGTTTCCTAGTACAGATTATGTAAATAATCAATTCAAGTCCTAGCAAGGAGAGTAGGTGAGAGAACTGGTTTGTTTAAATGATTAAATTTATTGGAGTCCTGGAATTCGAGCCATGGGCTCCAAATGGAGTAATATTCAGTAACTTTATCAGCAGATGAAAGTAAAAGCTCATCTATAACTCTATAAAACTCCAATCTCTGGAACCACTCCCGGATGGTTGGGGGGTTAGGAGATCTCCAATGGGTTGGAATCACTGCTTTCGCAGCCGAAATCAGATAACGTAAAATGTTTTTTTTAAACCTGGAAATTGGAATGTCGATCTTGTTGAGAAGCCAGAAGGCGGGACTATCAGGAACATCATCTCCTAATATTTCAGCAGAGACCTCCATGACCTTGGACCAGAAAGGTCTGAGTATCTCACAATCCCACCAGATATGCAAAGTAGTGCCCCGGGCATTCTGGCATCTCCAACAGGAGTCAGAAACACCCTGGCAAAAGTTTGCTAGTTGGGCTGGGCACCTATACCATCTTGTTAGAACCTTGTAATTAGTTTCTATTATAGAGACACTAGCAGAACAAGCATGTGTGGTCTCAAAAATTGCTAACCAGTCTGCTTCACGGACCTGCTCTCCCAGATCTTGCTGCCAAGCAGTAGTGAATTTGGGTAAGGAGCTAAAAAGGTTTTCTATAAGTAGTTTGTAGATTTTGGAGAGCAGGTGGGTAAGACAGCCATCTGCTAGACACCATGTTTCAAACGCTGTGAGGGCTCTAGTTATATCATTACGAGGTAATCCCGAGGTCAGGAAGTGCTTGATCTGGAGGTATCTCCAAATCTCCAATCCCGGAAGCTCCCACTTGGACTGGATCTCAAGAAAGGAGGACACACCGGTGGAATTTATCAGCTGGCCGACACGTGTAATCCCAGCACACACCCATGTCTTAAAGGGGCCAGTTTGTACGCCTGGGGAGAAAAGAGGATTATCAAATAAGGGGGTCAGTGGTGAAATAATAGAGGAGAGGTGTGGAAGGATCCGAAGTCTGGACCATACTAAAATGGTAGGACCAATTATGGGGTGTCTGATGATAGGTAGTTTGCTTAACCATGGAGTAAATAGAGGTGAGGAAGGAAGGTATGATCCTTCAATAACGTTCCACTGCTTCTCACTATTAGCATTTGACCACTCCAGGATACTTCCCAGCATCACCGCATTATGGTATGAGGGGAAGTGTGGAAGTTGGAGTCCCCCTATGTGTTTACGTCAATATAAAATGTCATGTTTGAAACGGGGCCTCTTTCCCCTCCAAACAAAGTCTCTCAGCAATTTCTGTAGGTCATTAAACCATTTATTTGGTATGTGAATTGGAAGAGTCTGGAGGAGGTAAAGGATACGTGGGAGAATGTTCATTTTAATAATATTGATACGACCTATCCAGGAAAAGGCCTTATTATGCCACTCTCCCAGATCCTTACGAAGTTTAGCCATGAGAGGACTAAAGTTAAGGTCGAACAGTTGCGTCAGATCTTTAGAAATAAGTATACCCAGATATTTAATATGTGATGGGTGCCACTGGAATGCAAAAGCCTGCTGGAGCCCTTCAACCACACGAGGAGCTAAAGATAAGTTCAAAGCCACCGATTTTGAATAATTGATTTTGAAATTGGATAGATAACCAAATCGTTGGAATTCTTTAACCAGATTGGGAATTGAAATGATTGGGTTGGTAACCACAGCTAGGAAATCATCTGCAAAAAGCGCTAATTTATATTCCACTTTACCCACTACCACTCCTGAAATATCAGGGTTGGCTCTAATGGCCCTAGCCAGAGCTTCCATACAAAGTACAAAAATCAATGGTGAGAGTGGACACCCCTGTCTAGTGCCATTTCCAATCAAGACTGGATCCGAGAGAGACCCGTTAATTTTTATACGAGCCGTAGGGGTACGGTAGAGAGCTAAAATCCGATGAAGGGCAATTGGTCCTAGGCCCATATGGGATAACATGCAGCCGAGAAATGACCAGTCAATTCGGTCAAAGGCCTTTTCTGCATCCGTGGATAACAACATAGAGGGTGTATTAGAGCTCACTGCCGAATGGACCAGGTCGATAATCTTAGTTGTGTTATCTCTTGCTTCACGACCAGGAATGAATCCCACTTGGTCAGCGTGGACTATTCCCGGCAGGATGGGCTTTAAACGGTTAGCTATAAGTTTTGCATATAATTTAATGTCCACGTTAAGTAGGGAAATTGGCCGATAACTCGGGCACAGAGTGGGGTCCTTGCCATCTTTAGGTATTACTGTGATGTGGGCTTCTAGGGATTGTGTGGAGAAAGGGGTGCTCTTCAACAGCGTTGAAGGCTGGCACCATCAAGGGTAGTAGCTTATGTTTGAAAGTCTTGTAGTAAGATATTGAAAAACCATCGGGGCCTGGGCTTTTACCTGAAGGTGTAAATTTTATTGCTTCAGCCAGTTCATCGTGGGTAAATGGCTGTTCCAGCAAGGCTATGTCAACATCTGAGAGAGTGGGAAAGGCGATCTCTTGTAAGAAAGATAGTATCGAGGGACGTCTATTGGGAAAGTCTGTCCTAAACGTCTTGTCTGATATGTTGTAAAGTTGGGAGTAGAAGGAGTGGAAAGCTGCCGCTATGTCTGATGTAAGTTGGCATTCTTTGCCTTTGTCATTTTTAACCATGGCTATGAATGATTTGGCCCTCTGAGCCCGCAAGGCCCTTGCTAACATTGAGCCGGGTTTGTTACCCCATTGGAAGTATCGATAGCTACCTCTTTGCGGATTGTCTCATGTAATCTATTTTCTAATATCTGAAAGTCCTTTTTTGTCGGGAGTTCCTCCTTTGTGGGAAGTGATTTTATTAGTTGAAGAATGGCGGCTAGGTCCTGGCCGTTCTGAGCAGCCATTTCAGCTGACGTTGTGTCAGCTGTAGAAAATGATGAATCTGAAGCCGGTGAGTTCGGGGAGGAAGTCACTGGAGGTACAGTCGAGGCAATTATGGGTACTGAGGTTTTCAAGAATTGTCTAATATCAGAGCATTGCGCTGTCTCAGCAGGTTTCTCAGAATTTCGTTTTGGACCCTTCTTGTCTTTACCCATGTGTAGAACGTGGGGTGCCGTAGACAAACTGGAGATAACAGCCTTACTTTACATGAATGAAGCGGATTGTGGAGTCACCTGTGGTCACATCCCCCGCAGAGAGGCCTAGGTAGCCACCAGGCCGGTACCGGAACTCATCTTGTCAATCATATAGTGGGCAATCAGTGGAGTTATGACAGCATGAGCCAGGTATCTTTGAGAAAGTTCTGTTTATAGAAATTAAGGCAGTTACTAAATATTTTCCACCACCAGGTGGAGCCGTTGATGCAGACAGGGCCTTAATATAAAATGATGGTTCCCTCTATCACCAGTAGGTGGAGTTATTCACTCCCGAGAACAATAACTGGTACCAATAGCATGGGATAAAACTTTGACCAGATTTTATATCAAATAAAGCTCTGTGTCATATGTCATCAGCATACAAAGGTGTCCCAGTGTATATCAGCTATGCAATATCTATTTTACTGCCACAGAAAGAGCTGCACGAGTCGGCAGCACTGGAAAATTAAATGTAGCAAATAGATGAGGAGCAAAATGATACAATGTTCTGGGTAAAAACAGGACTAATAAATTCTTCAGGTTGATCTCCTGAAAGTTATACAAGCTTGCTGTGTTGTGCTGAAGCCAATACTTATGCTAAATATAAAGACACAGCAAGGTATTCTGTCAACTATAATGAGATTTCACGAACGGACTGTGTACAAAGTCACTCAGTTAATATGTATCAAGAGGATGTTAAAATGTATCAACTTTTGATATAATTTGTTCACACTTGAAATGGAGCAGTTTGCTGGTACCTTCTCACCGCCAGAGAAGCTGAAACTCCTCATATGTCAGGATCCCACTGAGGCTGCGCTGCTTATGATGACACTTCCAATAATGAAACTGGCAGTTGGTACTGCGAGCGTCTCAGTGATGTCAAATAGGGCTCTGGGGTAAGAGCAGGCCCTTGGAAACAAGGACTCAATTTAGGGTCTTGAGTAAATATATTTGGCTCAGTGGTGTCTTTAAGTAGTCTAGGGCTCAAAACCATTGAGCCAAGGCTTCAAGGATCCTTGTAAAGATTGTGTAAATAGACTCCTAGGAAGATAGATACCAGAGCTAATTGAACAAACATCCGGCCATTTTGGCTTCCAAGCCACGCCCCCCTGTGTTCATACTTTATTCACCTCTGAAGACACCAGTGTTGTTATGAGAATCATATTGCCTGTACGTTCCCCAGAGATCATTTACAGTTACTTTAAGATTAAACAGCTTTGCAAATCCATTTAGCTGCTACAAACAGTTTCCTCTTAGGATTGGGGTATTATTTTCTGGAGCTGTAATAACAGGAGTGAGACAATATGCTGTAGAAATGTAGGTCCACATCACATTCCAATTGTGCTGTGGATCTGTCCCTTCGTTAGTGGAGGAATTAAGTTCTGCAGGGACTATTATTTTCAAATTGGGAAGCATATTAACAAAACTGCTATTCAGTCCCATCTGATTGCCTTAGAGCTAATTCATATGAACTGATTACCCCAGAATTGGAAAGTCTGTGGACAATAGGCGTATAAGTTATTTATCTTTATATGTACTTATGAGTAGATATTTATCAATTGTCAGGTATTATACAATATAACAGATACACAGAGCAATATGAAGTATTGTTTTTATTATTTTTTTAATAACTTTATTATTTTATTCATTACCAGTGTTCTCATAATTAATAACAGGTTATAGTGCCTGTTATTTGGAGAGCTGCAGATTTGTTAGGCACAACACATTAGTCACATCTATTAGCAGCCTGGTTATTTCTATAGAAATTTCAAAGAGTTGTGACACTGGGTTTGTGTCTCCTGCTTCAATGGGTGCCTTAAGTATGGTGTGGATTCTGTGGTGAGTTAGGGTTGTTGGTGAGAATCAAGATAGAAATGAAGAGTGTATCAATTCCTCTAGTTGGACTGTAACAAAGTTTTATAGATTAAATATTTCAAGACCTGCTCTATCAATGTGGAGTAGTATAACCTTGACAACATTTTGATATTCTCCAAAGATCTCATCACTCATGGGTCTCATGTGGCAGTGGAAAATTGTCTCTGCAAACTCATTAGATCAGATGCCATTTCTTGAATATATTGTGTCTGGTTCAGGGTTACAAATGTACTGAGAAAAGGTACGAGCAGTTCATACTTGGCCTAAGACAAGGCCTACCAATGTTTTCATATTTTCCCCATTTGTTATAGGCAGTTTATTCACGGGTACTCCTCTTTCACAACTCCTATCATTGTTCTCACACAAAAAGGGTCAGGATTTGAAGTACTGCAGCTACAGAAGACTTTCTTTTTTGAAAGCAAGCATTCTCTACTGCACTGGTTCTCTAACAACCAGAGATTTCACAGCCTTTTTACCTAGAGGCTGATACCTCTTCGATTTAAGTGGGTGCTATCCTCTACCAAGAATCTACTGAAAAACTTCAGCTATGTGGTTTACTCTCTCGTTAAGTTTATATCAGGGGAGAAAAAATATACCATTGGGTAAAAATAATTATTGGCTATGAAATTAGCATTCAAAGAATGACGATATCTTCTCGAAAGTTCCCTATTGTGTTTGTAACAGTCTTAAAAATAAAAAATTGTCATACCTTCAAACTGCTCAGTGTCTAAACCGATGAAAGGTCCAGTGATTTCTCCTTTTCTCCCATTTTTGACCTCTGTATTAACTTTAGACCCAGGAGTAAAAATCGTAAGGCTGACACTTTATACCACTCTTTTCAAAGTGACCGAGATGCTAATATTTTGGAGAACCATCACATCTACAATTCCCTCTACTACTGCTCCCTAGAACAAGATGTTGGTGTCTAAGACACTACAGAAAAAGCCTATCAAGTTGGCTCCATCCTCTCGGTTTCTGAGCAGTCTGAGTCTCAGAATACTCTAACTTATTTATCTGCATTATTGGCGGCTATCCCACTGACTTTGTTTCAGCAGGCCTAATTCATTAGAGCACATATTCTGAGCGCAACCTGCTCACATTTTGACTTTCCATGGCCTGTTGAATTCGGGTGCAGGCCTCTGTAGTACTCAGACATTGCAGGTACGTTCGTACTTGTCAGCACCTGCTGATCCAGCAGAGGTGCTTGACTCTATAGTTCTATAAAGTGTGAAAAAATTGAATTTTATTTTTTAAAAAACGCATGGGTTCCCCCTTTCTAATGCTGTTAACACTAGTGCTACCAGGCAAGTGCTAGTTGTGGTGAAGTTGGGAGAAAAAAATGCATGGAGTCTCTGTGATTTTACCAAAATCTGCAGGAGGCCAACCAGCTAGGGTGGATGGCACTATAGACTCCTGCTGCGCATCCCCTGCCATAATAACAAACCAACCCCAAGCTGTTCAGCAAGGGTCTGGATTCCCTTGGGAGTGAAGTCCACAAATATTGTGCTGCCCCCCCTCTAGGAAGAATCAGCCCTGTGCCGAAAGCACTAGGGCTCTTTCTATACCCCTGGTGTGTAGAATATAAGGTAATAAAGTGAGTGTTGTCACGGCAATAGGGTTTCTGGGATCTGTCTCAGGACCCTTGGGACTAGCTGTAGCAGAGGTAAAGTGGAAACTAGGACGCTGGATAAAAACCTTGCTCATGGAGAGAAGGTGTACTCTACTCATGACTACCAGATGACAGGAGGAGGAATACTGGATTGGACTCTGTAGTGGAATAACCAATGGAATCTGGAACTGGTGGACTGGAAGTAGGAACAGAAAAATTAAACCCACGGCCAGAGACTCAGAGAATTATTGTACCAAGAATAAACCTGAAACAGGTACCATGCAACTCAGGACTCAGGATCTACATCAGAAAGCAGGAACTCTGGATGAGCAAACCCAAAGGGGCCAGACTGCCCCGGAACCCACAGCCTGGTCAAGCCTGGAACTGGAAACTCATACCCAGAGACACCAGAGATGGCTGCAGAAGCTGGAAGACTTAAAGCAGTAACCTACTACTCCTAATGGCCAAAGATTGATCCTCATGAGGGGTAAAAAGCTACACTTTGAACAACAAGAGATGGTAACATAGAAGTAACAGAAGAAAGCTGAATCCACACGAAGAGTTAATGGCTGGAGTCTGTACAGCAGCAGATAAACAACAACAATGGTAAGTTTGAGCCAGAAAGTAGGAAAGTGTTGCACTTTCAATTTGTTGAGAGTGGGAGGTGACTTTTATAGTCAACAGAGGGAGCTAATTGGTGGCTGAAGTCAGGTGCTCAGAATAGGCAGGATGTAGCACAATGTCTCACCCAAGATGGCAGCCTCCAGTTAACCAGACAGAAGTCATGCTTTTTCCCAGGATTTGGAATGCTGCATTCTGATAGGATGATGATGCATGATGATATGATACCGCCGTGTTTCATAAAGAGGGCTGAGATCCTGATTTGTGACAACTGTAATGTATTTATAAGTCAAAAAAGGCTGTTTTGATACCCATATCTCACGGTACTGGGAATGCATAGAGTTATTTTCCTCAATTTGGGGAAAAGAGCATTTGAATCAATATTCAGAGATTTTTAGAATAATTTACATCTCTGCCAAACAATATGAATAAGTAGAACTACTGTCTGGGGCAGAATTTGCTCACAATAACCATTTTCATGAGACATCACCCTCTATCCTCTACCCCTTTCTTTGCTGTCTATGACCGCCTTCCTCTTTGGCCGAAGTATTCCTCTCTAGCAGCCTCTGAGGTACCATCTGTTAGCTCTCTGTGTCACCAATTTTCCTACATCTGATCTAAAGCAGTGAAGAGTCTCAATAATACATCCATTTGCTATCAATTCTTTGACAAGAAATGTTGCGCTGCTACATCTTTGAAAGTATTAGACATAGTTTGGTTGTCAACCCATAATCTTCACTTAATAGCATTTTTGAGATTAAAAAGTTCAGCAATCTGGTAGCCTTTAAGCTTAAGCTTCACTTTTTTTCCGTATTTCTGATTCTTTCCATATTTCCTTACTCCATTATATTTCCCTACTCAAACTGCTGGTTATTAATGGTTTTTCATCCTTAGCCTTGGCTCCTTCTACTATCAAGACTCATTGAATGGCTTCTAGATTTCAGATGTTCTTGGGGAAAGATTCAGTATTTGGTGGATTGGAAGTAGAGATGAGCGCACTTGGATTTCTGAAAACCGAGCCCACCCGAACGTTGCCGACCCGAGCCGGATCCGAGACAGATCCGGGTATTCCCGCCAATTGCAAAACTGAAACCGAGGCTCTGAGTCATAATCCCGCTGTCGGATCTCGCGATACTCGGATCCTATAAATTCCCCGCTAGTCGCCGCCATCTTCACTCGGGCATTGATCAGGGTAGAGGGAGGGTGTGTTAGGTGGTCCTCTGTCCTGCTATATCTCGTGCTGTTCAGTTCAGTGCTGTGCTGTGCTGTGCTGTGCTGTGCTGTGCTGTGTTGTGCTGTGCTGTGCTGTGCTGTGCTCAGTCCAGTGGTGCTGTGTCCTGTGCTCTGTCCTTCTGAGTTCAGTGGTGCTGCTGGGTCCTGTGCTGTGTCCTGTTCAGTCCAGTGGTGCTGTGCCCTGTCCTTCTGAGTTCAGTGGTGCTGCTGGGTCATGTGCTGTGTCCTGTTCAGTCCAGTGGTGCTGTGTCCTGTGCTCTGTCCTTCTGAGTTCAGTGGTGCTGCTGGGTCCTGTGCTGTGTCCTGTTCAGTTCAGTGGTGCTGTGTCCTGTGCTCTGTCCTTCTAAGGGCATTGTTATTTCCCCATTATTACCAAATTATAAAAAATTTCAAAAAAAGTTATAAAAAAAAATTACAAAAAAAGTAATTATAAAAAAAATAAAAATAAAATAAATATCCCAAAACAATCCTGCAGTATAAGTCCATTGGTACTGCTATATTACAAAGTTCACTGATTCAGCAGTATAAGTCTAGTGGTACTGCTATATTACAAAGTTCACTGATTTTGCAGTATAAGTCCATTGGTACTGCTATATTACAAAGTTCACTCATTCTGCAGTATAAGTCCATTGGTACTGCAATATTACAAAGTTCACTCATTCTGCAGTATAAGTCCAGTGGTACTGCAATATTACAAAGTTCACTCATTCTGCAGTATAAGTCCATTGTTGTTACTGCCATATTACAAATTTCACGGATTCTGCAGTATAAGTCCAGTGGTACTGCTGTATAACTCGAGTCCAGTGGTACTCTCCTGTGCCGCATATAATTTTTAAAGGCTTTGCCGAGTGTGTGTGGCTTCGGGGTACACTCTCCTGTGCTACATATAATTCAGAACAAAAATTTGGAGGATAAAGTAGGGAAAGATCAAGACCCACTTTCTCCTAATGCTGAAGCTGCTGCCACTAGTCATGACATAGACGATGAAATGCCATCAACGTCGTCTGGCAAGCCCGATGCCCAATCTCCTAGTACAGGGCATGTAAAATCCAAAAAGCCCAAGTTCAGTAAAAGTAGCAAAAAGAGAAACTTAAAATCATCTGAGGAGAAACGTAAAGTTGCCAATATGCCATTTACGACATGCAGTGGCAAGGAACGGATTAGGCCCTGGCCCGTGTTCATGACTAGTGGTTCAGCTTCACCCAAGGAACTAAGCCCTCTTTCCCCCCCTACAAAAAATTTAAGAGAGTTATGCTGTCAGCAACAACACAGCAAACAACTCTGCCTTCTAAAGAGAAATTATCACAAATCCCCAAGGCGAGTCCATGGGTGTTGGTGGTTGCGAAGCCTGACCTTCCCATCACTGTACGGGAAGAGGTGGCTCCTTCCACCATTTGCAGCACGCCCTCTGCATATGCTGGAAGGATTACCCACAGTCCAGTTACAGATTTGGCTAATGAAGGTGTGAATGTTGTACACCGGGAGGAGGATATTGATGTAGCTGGCGCTGAGGAGGATGTTGATGATTATGATACAGGATTTTTTATTATATTGTGGGGACCACTCCACTACACAGTCCAGATACTTGTTTGGTGGAATTCAGAACAATTAAGGTTTTTTTTATTATATTGTGGCCCCGGTATCAAATTGGGTACCGGGGCCACTCCACTACGCAGTCCAGATACTTGTTTGGTGGAATTCAGAACAATTGGGTTTTTTTTATTATATTGTGGGGACCACTCCACTACGCAGTCCAGATACTTGTTTGGTGGAATTCAGAACAATTAAGGTTTTTTTTATTATATTGTGGCCCCGGTATCAAATTGGGTACCGGGGCCACTCCACTACGCAGTCCAGATACTTGTTTGGTGGAATTCAGAAGAATTGTTTTTTTTTTTATTATATTGTGGGGACCACTCCACTACGCAGTCCAGATACTTGTTTGGTGGAATTCAGAACAATTGAGGTTTTTTTATTATATTGTGGGGACCACTCCACTACGCAGTCCAGATACTTTTTTTGGAATTCAGACCAGTTGAGGGATTTTTTTATTATATTGTGGGGACCACTCCACTACGCAGTCCAGATACTTTTTTGGTGGAATTGAGACCAGTTGAGGGTGATATATTGTGGCCCCGGTACCAAATTGGGTACTGGGACCACTCCACTATGCAGTCCAGAAAGCTACCTCGGTGAAACGTTTTGGACTAAAAACAATATTGTGAGGTTTGAGGGTGTTCAGAATAGACTGGAAATTAGTGGAAATGATTGTTATTGAGGTTAATAATAGCGTAGGAGTGAAAATAAGCCCAAAAACTTGATTTTGGAACTTTTTATGCTTTTTTCAAAATAAATCCGAATCCAAAACCTTAAATCCGAACCAAAACCTTTCGACAGGTGTTTTGCGAAACAAATCCGAACCCAAAACATCAAGCAAATCCGAACCCAAAGCACAAAACACGAGACACCAAAAGTGGCCGATGCACATCCCTAATTGGAAGGCTATGGTCCAAAAGAACATACCTGTCTTGATGCCACTGGTGTTCTTGCTCTCAAACTCCTAAGAAAGTTTTTTAGGAAGTGTCCCAACAAACCACTTTATGGGTGGTCAGCATCAACCATTAAGAGAGGGGTACTATCACACTCTGGACCTGCTGATATTCTTACCTCAGTAAGACACGCTCAGTGTAGCAGCTTTACCACTGGGCATGTCCTACACTGGCGGCTTCCACATCTTGTCCCCCGGCTGGGTCTCACTTCAATCAGCAAATGATCATGCACAAGCGCACATCTGCTATTTAAAACATGGGCTCTCCAGTCATTTGCTGCAAGGATCCACCTCCTCCTCCTCCTATGCTATTTAAGGCACCTGTGTCCAAAAATAGATGCCAGATGTTAATATCAGTGTAGCCTTTGGCTTCTCTGTTAATTTGTCTATTATTAATTATTATTATTATGCCCTCCAGTGTATTCCTGGTATTTACCATCTCCAGTGTGTTTCTGGTATCAGTCATCTCCAGCATTTTCCTGATGATTTGGGGTTGTTGGTGAGAGTCAGGATAGAAATTAAGAGTGTATTAATTTTCCTTGTAGTGGTGTATCAGGTCTCCTTATAGCATGTGCATGTTATCCTTGAAGTTCTTTCAGTCTCTGAGTCCTCAGTCATCTCTGTGGTACTCCTGGCATCAATCATCTCCAGTGTTTTCCTGGTATCTACCATCTCCAGTGTATTCCTGGTATCAGTCATTGCCAGTGTATTCCTGGCATATTCCGTCTCCAGTTTAGTCCTGGTATCAGTAATCTACAGTACATGCCTGGTATTAGTCATCTCCAGCATGTTCATGGTGATTTGGGGTTGTTGGGCAGAGTCAGGATAGAAATGAAGAGTGTATTTTTTTTATTTCTAGGGATATATCAGTTCTCCTTGTACTATGTACCTGTTATCTTTGTAGTCCTCTCACTCTCTGAGTCTTCAGACATCTCCATACATACTGGTATCCATCTTGTATAGTGTGCTCCTGATATCAGTCATCTCCACTGTATTCCTGGTATCTACCATCTTCAGTGTGTTGCTGATATTATCTCCAGTGTAATCCTAGTATCAGTTGTCTCCAGTGAATTCCTGGTATCTACCATCTCCAGCATATAAAATGCTTACCATTGATAACATAATCAATAGACCTGAGTCTTAACCTTAACTCCTAAGTAATATGATAAAAGACACCACACTGACTTGTTGGCAAATAACTCTTATTTATTTAAATTAAACCGTAACTGTTATGGTGACCAGACAACACTGTACTCAACCTTGTCCATCCATAACAGCACACTGTTTCTTAAACTTAATGGGACATTCGTCCCCAGGCATCCTGGAACTCGCACCCCTCTGGGCTAATCGTAACGCACCACAAGTCAGCCAAGATGAGCCATACTTGCACCGAACCTAAGCCGACTCTTTGAAGGGTACATGTTCCAAACGCCTGACTACCATGAATGTGCACTTCACTCACTTTGCTTATACTGTACAGTGTTCTCCTGCCACTTTAAAGGCTCCACCAGCTGCTGGACGGCAGACCAAGCCATTGTCACACTTACCAAGCATCTCCAGTTACCTCCGGGTCTGAACCACAACACCAGTACCATACCACGGCCGTCGTCCATGTGGTACCAAGTACATCCAGGGCTGAACCACAGCCCATACTATACCACGGCTTGCTTTCTTTGCTGGCCCAGCCTACCTCCATGGCTGAACCACAGCACTCATACCATGCCATGGCCGTAACTCCCTGTTTGACCAACATACCTCCTGGGCAGAACCACAACACCCGAACCATACCACGAGCCTGTGCACCAAGTGGCTCCTCATACCTCTGATCTGCACCAACACTCCACTGTAAGAACTGGCCTGCGCATCATGTGGCCATTTGTACAGAAGACAGAAGCAGGACAAGTTTTATCTCAAACATACAGCCAACACTTGAACCAGGACTCAGGAATGGGAGGGAGAGATTGCTTTCCTGGGCCAAGAGAGTGACCTACTCTTTTAAACTGATCCCTTGTCCCTGTCCCTTCATGACAGATGTTTGTACATTACCACACCTACTCACTTTGTTAAACCTCAGTGAGCCAAATAGTTATGTGCACAAACTACAGTTTTTAATCTCCTTTAATCCATCCCTCAGTGCTAATAAAATGCTAAAGCTGGGTACACACTAGACTGTTTTCGTCCAATAATCGGCTGAAACAGCCGACATACGACCGCTCGTTCAAAAGTCGGGTCAGTGTGTACAGTTACACGATGGTCGAAAGTCTGCCCAAATGGACGATTGTCGCCTCATTTGGTTGATCGTACCGTTTAATATTTTCGTTACAATCTCGTTTCCGCTGTGTAGTGTGTATAGACTTCCGACAGATCCACGACAATCCTCCGATACTTCCTCGACCTGGGGGGCGTGTGTATGTAAATTTTTATGTCAATCACAGTCCCACGTGGTGTGTTATCCGCACATTACTGTGTTTTGTATCGATGTGTATTGCACCTATCTAGCTGTAGACTGTTACACGTGTAGAAAGCACGTGGGAGAAGGGCAGCTGCTTGTTCTTGTTTTGTAGCCATTGTACATTTACAAATGGGAATGAATGGACAGTGTAGCCTTCTATTTTTAAGCTGTTTTGGGAGTTAACTATAGTGCAGAGTCCGTCCCTTTATGCTAATGTCTTCGGTATCTCATACATTTCCCCGCAAATGTCGCTGCAGTGTGTACGAAATTAAAATCATTGCTCACGACAACATGGCTATAAAAAGTCGCTAAAGGGACATCCGCTCTTCCCTTTATCGTTCTAAACAAGGCTAGTTTGTATGCAGTCCATGGACCGAGCAATCGAACCATCGATCGCATGTAAAATCGCTTGGCATAAAAAGTTGGTCGAAATTTCTGTAGTGTGTACCCAGCTTTACAGTTGATAACATAACCAATAGACCTTAGTCTTAACCTTAACTCCTAAGTAATATAATAAAAGACACCACACCGACTTATTGGCAAATAACTCTTATTTATTTAAATTAAACTGTAACTGTTATGGTGACGGGAGAACACTTTATTCGACCTTGTTCACCCATAAACTTAATGAGACTTCCGTCCCCAGGCATCACGGAACCCGTACCCCTGTGGGCTAATCGTAATGCAGCGCAAGTCAGCCCAGATGAGCTGTACTTCCAGCAAACCTATGCTGACTCTTTAAAGGGCACGGGTTCCAAATGCCTGACTATCATCAATGTGCGTTTCACCTACTTTACTTATCCTGTATAGTGTTCTCCTGCCACGCCAGGTTCCCTCCTGAACCTAGGCCCACCACAATACTACCCCTTAACAAATTTGCCGAATGCCCTATAAATCTCTGCTATAAAGATACCTAACCCCTCATCTGTTAGATGCATCAAATCAGGCCTGTAGAGGCCCGGGTTCAAAAACCTTATTACTGGATGCTCAATTCGCTGTCCACCAATTGACAATAGATACTTGGCCACGGCTGCATTCACATTCTTACGGACACGGTCCACCATTCTTCCGTCTGGGAAAGCTCTCCACACTAGCTGGGGATTTATGTTGGACCAGTACAGGAACAATTCAGGACAGGAGACATGTACCCTTGCTATGTCAGACAATATTGCTAGGCGAAACGCAATAGATTTGGCATTGCCAAAATCATTTCTACCCAGATGTATAAACAAAACATGGGGAACTCTCCGCTATTTTTCTGGACAGTAGTCCTTTAAAATTCGGCCACCTCATTCCCCTCCATCCTAACCAAGATACCACTACCGGGCAGGGGAATGCAGCTGTATTACCTGCTGCTCGGTGCAAAGCAGCCCAATGCACAAACGAGTGACTTAGTACCCAGATATTCAGCGGAGTTCCATACACTGTAATGCAGCAAAAATAATACCGTTAAAGCACCACACAGCAACATAGCACTCCCATAGGAGTACATGGAAGCCACTGCATACCGAGACAAATGAGACCCACTCCAAGGAGAAGAAGAAAAATTGGCGGAGATAAGGAGGAATCGAAAAGAGAATGAGAATAAGAAGAAGCGGACAGGCGACACAGGCGAAGGTAAAAACCGTCAAAACCTCATGGTACCAATAGCCAATCAGGTCCACTTTGGAGGGAAAATCCGGAGAAATCCCTTCGCGCCCCTGCACCCAAGAACAGCAAGCAATAGAGTTCTGTGTCAACCCCTGAAGAGGTGGATAAGAAAAGTTCAAGAGAGAACAGAGGATCTCGCGTATCGCTGATATGCAGTGGACTTCCATCTGCCTAACTCCTGAATATATAGGCCTGACATCTCATCTACAGCTGCATATGTGGATTCACCTATTCTAAATGAATGTGTGCCAAATTGCTTGCTATTCTTTCCCAAGACACCTAAAGGCCACTGTAAACTGATACCGCCTGAGGGGGTACCCATCACTATGCACCAGTCTTTTGCCCAGCCGCACAGCACCCTTGAAATTAAGAACCTCCTGGTCACATCAAGTAAACCATACAGTTTAGAGGAATAGGCTATACCTGCGAGGGTAATAGACATTGCTGACTTGGACTTACCAGCATTATAGCCAGCCCACACAAAGTCTTGCATCCGATAGTACCCATTCCTACTACCACCGGGAACCACATTCCGAAAAATGAACCACTCCCGCCAGTCAGCCCGATATCTATGCAGAGTAGTCGGAGCTAACGTGGATTCTGCCAGACTCCTTTAAATCGTGGGATTGGAGCAGACAAAGAAACCGTTGAAATCCTGGCAAAACAGTTTCCATACCCGTAACTCTTCCCTAATCTCATGGGACAGGGGAATATGACAGGGAGGCTGGGAGAAGCCGGCGGTCGCCATTTCCAGCTTGCCGTAAGAATTTTTACCCATAGGTATAACCCTATAAGGAAAATGAAACAGTCCCAGCAGAGATGGTGCTTCCTTCAACCTTATCTTTGGGGACTGTAGCGTTGTGCAGATCATTGACAGCAATTTCTCAACCTTATCCACAGGTAACCTACGCAGGCCCATTTGAGAATCAATTTCAATTCCCAAATAAGAGAGCCGACCCATGGGAACCGCTACATTATCACGCACAACCGGCACCCCCAGAGAGTAAAACAGGGCCACCAGGGACAATAGGACCTCTCCACAGGTTGCAGACTGACCTGGGCATATCACCAGGAAGCTGTCACATGAGCAAGAGACATGAGAATGCATTTGTTCACATAGAACCCGTCCTCCATTTGAAATCCCAGGAGTCAGGGTGCAAGAGGAGAACGTGGACTCAATGTCCACCTTTGCCAATAAAGCCTCTTTCCCAAAGCTACGAACCAAGTCCAGTGCAGATTCAAAAGACTGATAGGCCACGCTGCAATAATGCTCTGGGATTGCATCATTTAATGACGCCCCAGGAAGGAATGATAGATGCTGAATAAGACGGAACTTCCCGGGTGCCTTCCTAGGACCACACCAATCGGGGAAATCACCATGCCTTTCAGTGGGGGCTCTGGAAAGAGGCCCCACATATGTCCTGCAACCACCTCTTTTCCCACATTTTCGAATAAGCCCTCCTGAAACATAAATGGTGACTTTAAATTACGAACCCGAGAGGTCCCCACGGACCATTTGATTGGCAAACGAAAGCCCTGAAGAAACCCGGAACGTAGAAACTCCGCCTCTGCCCGTCGTGGATATCTGTCCTGCCAACGGGAGAGGCTTGAAAAAACTAATGGTGAAACCACATTAAAGAGCTCGGTGTGGAGACTCCTGCCTCATCCCCTCTTGCTAGTTTGCCACAATACCGGGCCATGTGGGGCCCGCTACAGAGAGAGCAGGTATGTGCGAACTCGCCCCTCCTCCATGACCTTGAGCTAGGCCTTGAACCCAAATAACAGATTGGGGTGGCCATCATATTTTGACATAAACTCTTCATGATATGCCAGCCAGATAACCAAGCGAGATGATACATACATCCCATGTACCATTTGAAGGTACTTCAGCACCTCCATGTACTCCCCGGGACGAGACTCAAGATAACAGGCCATAAACCAATTGCGGTAAGTTTTAAAACTAGCCTCACCGCCACCTCCCTTTGCCATAGCTGCAGCCGCAACTTTCTTGGCCTTCTCAGTAACAAATAACATGTCTATATACCGCCCCTTAAGAATCCTATCCCTCACTGAAGCACAAACCCCAGTATATATTTCCAGTGCTTTCCTGGTATCGGTCATCTCAAGCGTCTTTCTGGTATCTTTCTTCTCCAGTGTATTCCTGGTATCTGTCTCTGCCTTTGTATTCCTGTTATTAGTCATCTCCAGCATGATCCTGTTGATTTGGGGTTGTTGGGGAGAGTCAGGCTAAAAATAAATAATGTATTAATTTTCCTTTTAGGGATGTATCAGTTCTTCTTGTAATATGTACCTGTTATCCTTGTAGCTCTCTCAGTCTCTGAGTTCTCAGTCATCTCCATGATACTCCTGGTATCAATCATCTCCAGTGTATTCCTGGTACCTCTCCTCTTCAGCGTACTCCTTGTATCAATTATGTCCAGTGTTTGCCTGGTATATACCATCTCCAGTGTGGTCCTGATATATACCATCCCCGGTGTGTTCCTGGTATCAACCATCTCCAGTGTGTTCCTGATATCAACCATCTTCAGTGTATTCCTGGTATCAACCATTTCAAGTGTATTCCTGGTATCTCTCCTCTCCAGCGTACTCCTGGTATCAAGCATGTCCAGTGTATTCCTGATATCACCCATCTCCAGTGTCTTCCTGGTTTCACCCATCTCCAGTGTGTTCCTGGTATCAACCATCTCCAGTGTATTCCTGGTATCTTTCCTCTCCAGTGTATTCCTGGTATCAATCATGTTCAGTGTGTTCCTGGTATATACCATCTCCAGTGTGTTCCTGGTAAATTCCATCTCCAGTGTGTTCCTGGTATCAACCATCTTCAGTGTATTTCTGGTATCGCTCAACTCCAGCGTACCCCTGGTATCAATTATATCCAGTGTGTTCCTGGTATCTGTCTTCTACAGTATATTCTTGAAATCAGTGACCTCCTGTGTATTCTTGGTATCTACCATCTCCAGTGTATTGCTGGTGTTACTCACCTCCAGAAAATTCCTGGTATTAGTCACTTCCAATGTATTCCTGGTATTTGTCTTCTCCAGTGTATTCCTGGAATCAGTAATCTCCAGTGTATTCCAGGTATCTGTCTTCTCCAGTGTATTCCTGGTATCTGCCATTTCTAGTGTCTTCCTGGTATCAATAATCTCCAGTAAATTCCTGGTTTTAGTAATTTCCAGCGTATTCCTGGTGAGTTATGGTTGTTGGTAAGAGTTAGTATAGAAACGATGAGTGTATCAATTTTCCTTGTAGGATTGTATCAGTTTTCCTTGTAGTATGTACCTGTTATCCTTGAAGTTCTTTCAATCTTTTAGTCTTTCCTTATATTTCCTTTCGTCTGCATTCCTTCTAGGCAGTCCTGGTAAGGGAACAAGAAAGTAGAGAGTGGAGGTGGTTGAGTGACTGTGGTGAAAAAGTTATTGAAGAGGGTGGGAAGAGTATTGTTGTAGGAAGTGGCAGGAGGGTAGAAAGTATGTATAAGGGGATATGGGATGTTGGTATGTGGATGGGGGTAGCAAGGTAGGGGATGAGAAGTGAATAAGTGATGATTGTGGTGAAAATAGTGTAAAGTAGAGGTAGGGTTAGGGGCAACAGTAATGTGGGAGAAAGGCTGGTGTGGAGCAGGATAGTTGCAGTGGGTGGTTATGGTAGTAGGAGGGGTTTGAGGAAAATCGTAATGCCTGTGTGTTGGGAAGATAATATGAAAAAATGTCCTGTAAATATTTACAGCTATTAGAAACATAGAAACAGAATATGACGGCAGAAAAGAACCGTTTGGCCCATCTAGTCTGCCCATTTTATTTTATTAACCTATGGCAACCTCAAACCGTATTTGGTCCTTTAATTCTTTGTAAGGATATCCTTATGTCTATCCCAAGCATGTTTAAATTGCTCTACTCCAGTGGTTCCTAAACTGTGCGCCTAGGCTCCCAGGGGTGCCTTGGAGATCTCACAGGGGTGCCTGGGCCAGGGCCAGTGGTAAGCAAGGTGGGGGAATACTTGGTAATTATTTTGGCTTAGGGGTGCCTTGAAAACATTTTGGAGACCCTAAGGGTGCCTGGAACTGAAAAAGTTTGGAATCCACTCCTCTACTCTATTAGTCTCTACCACCCTTTCTGTGAAGTAGTTTTTCCTCAAATATCCACTGAACCTACTTCCCTCCAGTTTCAGTGCATGTCCTTGTGTGCTAATATTTCTTTTCCTTGTTTCCCACCTGTACCTTGTTAAACCCTATATATATTTATAGAACAAGATTGTAGTTATGTAGTGTAAAGGTAGGTTAGAAGACATGTAAAGCTCAAATAATATACAGTGGTTCTTGTGACTAGAATAAGATATGTTCATGCTCAGAGTTTCAGTGTTAGCCCAGGTAAGTTTGGGCTGGTGTGATAGTGTGAAGTGAATAGCTCAAATAATTTTAGTGCCCTTAAGCCTAATAAGGGCACAATGTTTATTAGCTCATTTTGTTCTTTTGCATTGTGCTTCCCATATCAAACCAACTGCTGAGTGCTCTGTTGTACGACTTTTTCCAAATCTAAGACGGCCGCCATGGAATGCAGATTGGGTGCAGTGGAACGCACATACTGATTCTGCATGTCGTTCAGTGGTATTTCTATGCAGAGGAGTTACGTGGTATTGTGGAGTGTCTGGGGTTTTGTGGGGGATGACATGGCATGAATACTAATGCTTTCTCCCTGCCCCTTGGACATCTTGGCACTCTAATTAAATACGTTCTGTGTACCAGTAGGGAGCCAGAATGTGAATCTCTGGTAGCATTCCATTGGCTTCATTGAACTACAGTGAACTATTACATATTTGTCCCCCTAATATCTTTGTATACTCCCCTTACAGTCTGTCTAACGGATTACCCTTCTACTGTGCTCCTTCAGGAAATTTACCACTTCATATTAGAAACACAAGTTAGCTCCTGCATCAATTCCCTGGCTTCCTGGAAACTTATGACTCCTCTAGCAGTGGGGTCTGGCTAAGCTTATTTAACCAGACCCTGCTCTCCCGCACTCAGGCTATGCTTAAGACTCACTCCAACGGCCACGACCTGCATGCTGCACCCCGCTAAGCTCATACTACCTTGCTGATTTTGTTTTCTAAGGTGTGGTTTCCTGGTATTGTGCTGTGGGTTGTTACTTCTGTAAATAATTTGATTTCATGGTCTGATTCAAAGTTGTGTATTGTTACTGAAACTAATCTTTATAGCTCTTTTGAAAATAAAGTTCTATGCGATTATGAGCTCTGGGTTTGTTGAAATAAATTTGTGTTATATGATATATAGCTTATTTTTTTCTTATAAGAGCAATTTGTTTGTAATGTAGGTTCTAAGGAGATTAGTAGTAGTGCCTTATTCTTAGGTATTTTAGTTTACATGTAGCGTTTACTGGTGAATTTAAAGATGACTGCCGGTTGGAACACAAACCAGAAGATGTGTGGATAGCAAAAAAACTTGCCGAGTGGTGAGGTGGTGGACTGCAGGGTTTGCATTCCACCTCTTGCTCACAGTCTCTGCATATTGTAGTGGCTGATGTTCTGGATGGTGGAGAGGGGTTAATATATTTCTTACCCAAGGCAGTCTACTATCCATAAGTATAAAATAACAGATTTTGCCAGGAATCTAAAGGGCGCGTGTTTAAAAAATAAAAGTAAACAGTCTACTGAGTGTGCCAGGTCCAAGTTGTGTGAGTGAAGGGGCCGTAGACTCTGGCACATGCAGTGATTGGTGCCTCTGTATGTGATATGTATGTTAAATGAATAACCTGTGTTAAGAGCTTAATCAAATCAATGTGAAAAAAGGAAATGTGGATAATGTATACATCAAATTGTATAGCAGTGCAGTAAGGTCAGGTAGTAGTATATCACACACACTTTTAGACTTGAGGATACAATATATACATTATATACACATATATATATATAGAGAGAGAGAGAGAAACCATTGCTCTAACCAGCATTGCTATCGGGCCTGTTGCCTTCGGGAGGGTTTTCCACTTGGAGGTGACAAATGTGAACCCTCTAAACATGGCCTGGTCCTTGGCTGCTATAGCTGGTCTCTGGGCCTCTGCTTTCTCCAAGCTTTTTAAATCGATCTTTTTGGAGCGAGAGTGTGTAATTGTTATCTATAGAAAAGCAAAACAAAAGTGTACTTTAGATATTACTTTCATTTTTTAAGGAATACAGAATTATTTATGATACTGCCAGTTGTTCTTCTTTATGATCAGTTTGGGCCTGTTTCATGTGCGGTCGCAACTTGCGCTTATAAAACGATCTCGTAACTTGACCGTAGTTCAGACCTTATTCAAATACAAAAAGATCTCAAGATATGTTTCCATTTGAATCTGAATCGCTCCACCTAAAGATTACTTGCTGTATGTAGACAGACAGAGCAGAGTGCAAGGAACTTATATGCATATGAGCAATATAAAGTCTTATCAAAAATAAATGCACAAATTTTTTTTATAAAATAAATTAACAACTCTTAACACTATATTCATTGCTAAAAATATTTGTAAAAAATATGTTTTAAATGTGTTTTCATTTGTTTTAAATAGTAAATACATCAGCCAGGGTCTTCTAAAAGTGCACTGGACATTTAATGCATTTTCATAGTCTATCTAACTTGCATACACATGTTCTATGCTAGCTAGTAGCAAACATACGTGTCGTTTTTTTAAAACAAAAACTATGCCGTGTTAATCATCACTATCAGTCAACAGTTCCACCTATCCTGTAGCTAGTGCAAATGGACACGTACTTAAGAGAAACCCAGGACTTAAATGAGCTGCATCTGTATTGGCACGGCCTTGCTCTACATTGCCTACGTTCATCCGCCCTGTCCCTCCCCCATTCCACCCTCTTCAAATCGCAGGCAGTGGTAAATGTAATCTGTGTACAGACAGGAATTCATTGGCGCAAGGTCAATTTTTGAGGATACATAGAGCTATTTCATGCAAGATACGGCACTCAAAGGGACTAAAGATGAATCAAGCTCCTTATGTGTAGTGGTGCAAATATTTGCCTCTATTAACATTTTTACCGATCGTTGAATGGCATTTAATAAAAGTGGCACAAATAAAGAAAGTTCTTGCTCAGAACAACAGTTTTACAGTGGCCATTACATTTTTGCCTAAATCATCCCATTGTGTCATGTGAGCTTTCGGTTAAGAAATAGGAGATCTCCTGTTTGTTTGATCTATTATTTGTGCAATTACTGCTACTATTTTGTGTATGAACATTTCTGCAGTTCACTGATTCAGCTGGTCAGCTGGTTGCTATGCAAATAGTTACAAGCTTCATTCAGCTCTCAGTCTGTCAGCCTCAGGTGTGCAATCACCTACCACACTCATGCAGCTAATCATCCTGCAGTTCTGATTGATGCTGTTGCCTTTATAAATCTCTTCCTGGCAGCATACAAATGCTGGTAATAGTTACTCCTTGACCTAGTGTGCCTTGTATCCTGACCTGTTCTGCTATCAGTGTTTGACCTGGATAGTTTATAGGAATTTCTCTCTTTTCCAATCGTGGTTTTTGGATTTGTTAAATGGATTTGCTCTCATATCTTTACTTGCCTTGACCCCTAACTTGTTTAAAGGATTCTGCTGTCTTCTCTACTCCTGATTCTGCCTGTCTGATTATGAGTTCTGCCAAATACATTCTGGTTGCTCACTACCTGTTACAATGAGCTGTCCATTTCATTAAAATAAGTGCCAGATGACTCTTCATTACCTAATGCCTGTCTGCCTCAGGGTTTTGTTAATATATTCTGGTTGCTCACTACCTCCTAATGTGTTTTGTCCTCTCCTGGTTGCTCACTACATCATACTGTGTTCTGTTCTCTCCATCAGACAGGTGCTAGACCAGTGTTTCCAAGCTCCAGTCCTCAGGACCCCTAACAGTGCATAATTTCCAGGTGACAAGGGAAATAATTATACCACCTGTGGATCTGTTAGAATGTGTCAGTTAGTAATGAATGCACCTGTGCTTAAGCAAGGAGATGTGGAAAACATGAACTGTTAGGGGTCCTGAGGACTGCAGTTGAGAAACACTGTGCTAGACCAACAACTGCTACAACCCAAGTCGTGAAGGTAACCAAGTACTGTGGAATGTAGCAAGTTTCTCCAAAAGCGGGCTGCTAAAGGTGAACATCTCGCGAAACGGTTCTACCATTTGAGGATCTCATGCTACTCTACCCTTAACACTTTCTGGCTGTCACAAATCGGGATCTTAGCCGCACTTACCTCATCCGCCGCTGTCATATCACGGCTACCTGGGTCCCTTCTGGTCATCTGCAGCATTCTCGTTCTCCACACCTTCATTTGTAAACAAACACATACTGTTTGTTCTGCTGCATGGGCGTGGCCATCTTGGATGCAGTCAGGTGATCATTCCAAACCAACCAGATTCAGAAGCTGTGATCACATGAACTGATCAGCCAATAGTTGTTTGGGACATCCTATTTAAACCTGCTGCTGTGATCTGTTCATTGCCAGAACAATACACTTCTCTCCAGAGGATAGTTCTTGGCTCCAGTGTTCCTGACTGCATTACAAGTGCAGTAATCCTGTCTGCACTCAAGTGCAGTGTTCCTGACTGCATTACAAGTGCAGTGTTCCTGTCTACATTTCCAGACTGCTAATTCCCCTGCTATATTCTACAATCAGCACGAACATGAGCAAGAAGTTCATCCAGGCTGCTAAGTTCTGTTTCACTCCTGCTCCAGCTAGTCCCAAGGGTCCCGAATCGGATCAAGAAATTCAGACGACCGTGACAGTTTGTTCTGGCCTAATGGATCCGCTAGGGGAACATACCCCGAGGGAGGACTCTGTCCAAATATTAGCTGAACGCATTGAGAGACAAGAAACTAACCAGGGGCAAATTTTGAGATTGCTGCAGGATGTTTCTACACGTATGGATACCTTGCAGTTATTCCGCAGTCAACCATCCCATACTCCGCCTGAGCCAGTAATACCTGCTTCACTACTTACTTCATCCAGACTCCATCTTCCCACGCCAGCTAAATACAATGGCGATCCGAAGAATTGCCGCGGGTTTCTCAACCAGTGTAGTATACACTTTGAATTACAACCCGGAAATTTCCCCACTGCACGTACCAAAACTGCTTATATTGTTTCGCTACTATCAGGGCAAGCTCTGGCATGGGCATCACCGCTCTGGGAAAAATCTGACCCAATTTTATTTGACATTGATAGCTTCCTGTCTACCTTCCGCAGAATATTCGACGAGCCTGGAAGAACAACGTCAGCCGCTTTAGATATTCTGCGCCTTCGGCAAGGGCAGCAGTCTGTGGGCCAATATGCCGTTCAATTTCAAACACTTTCCTCTGAACTATCTTGGAATAACGATGCTCTTGTTGCGGTTTTCTGGCAGGGCCTGTCTGACCACATTAAGGATGTATTAGCGTCTCGGGACTTACCTACAACGCTAGACCAATTGATTACCACCTGCAATCGGGTTGATCTTCGGTTCAGAGAAAGAGCTCTAGAAAAGAGGAAGCTGAAACACCCCAAGTTCCACCCTATTCAACGGGTCCGTGTACCGTCTCCTTTCCCTGAAGGACCCATGCAATTAGGCAAAGCACGTCTTTTACCCACCGAGCGAGAACGGCGAGTTAGAGAGAAACTTTGCTTATACTGTGCCAGTTCCGGACATCTGTTACATCATTGTCCTCGTAAGCCGGGTAAACACAACCTCCTAGCTGACGATGAGGAAGTGAGCCTAGGAGTGGCTCTTCGCTCCCCACAAGGCAAGGACTGTATTATCCCAGTCACTCTGAAACACGCTCAAGGCTCCCAATACATTTCAGCCCTGCTGGATTCTGGAGCAGCTGGGAATTTCATGTCTGCCAGATTAGCTGCTGAACTAGCCATTCCACTAGAGAAAATTCCAGCGACCATCTTTCTCTCTGCGGTTGACGGTAGCCGTATTCCAGGGGGTACCATTACGCATCAGACTTCTCCAGTGACGCTCCAAATAGGAGTTCTGCATTCCGAGTCTCTTACCTTTTTGGTCATCCCAGAAGCCACTAGCCCTGTGGTTCTCGGGTTTCCATGGCTTCAAACGCATAACCCCCATATTGACTGGTCGACTCCACAAATCCTGGCGTGGGCTCCAACTTGTTTCGGGTCCTGTTTACAACGTGTTCTTCCACATTGCTCCACCTCTGATAAGGAAGTTTTGCCAGTTCCTTCTGCCTACCAAGAGTTCACAGACGTTTTCAGTAAGCAGGCCGCTGAAAATCTACCACCTCATCGGGATTGGGACTGTCCCATTGATCTTGTTCCGGGTAAAACCCCACCGCGTGGCAGAGTCTACCCTCTTTCTATCCCTCAGACAAAATCTATGTCTGAATATGTAAAAGAGAACTTGGAAAGGGGGTTTATTCGCCCATCCTCTTCACCGGCAGGAGCCGGGTTCTTTTTTGTAAAAAAAAAAGATGGTGGATTACGTCCCTGCATCGATTACCGAGGTCTCAACGACATTACCATCAAGAACCGGTATCCTCTGCCCCTCATCACAGAGTTATTTGACAGAGTCAAAGGTGCGCAAATATTTACGAAGTTGGATCTCCGCGGGGCCTACAATTTGATCCGTATCAGACGTGGCGATGAATGGAAAACCGCCTTTAACACCAGGGATGGGCACTACGAATATCTTGTCATGCCATTCGGTCTGAGCAATGCCCCAGCGGTTTTTCAGAATTTCATAAACGAAATCTTTCGGGACTTACTGTATCATACTATTGTGGTATATTTGGACGATATCCTCGTTTTCTCCTCTGATATCCAGTCCCATCGCAGACATGTTAAAGAGGTCCTCAGCCGTCTCAGAAGGAATAAACTGTATTGCAAGCTTGAAAAATGCACCTTCGAAGTTGAATCCATTCCATTCTTGGGGTATATCATCTCGGGCACCGGTCTCCGTATGGACCCAGAGAAGGTGCAAGCTATTCTTAACTGGCCTCAACCATCTACACTAAAGGCAGTACAGCGATTTCTGGGATTTGCTAACTACTATCGAAAATTTATTCGTGGCTACTCTACTGTAGTAGCACCACTCACCGCCCTCACCAAAAAAGGAGCTAATCCTGCCAAGTGGTCTGAAGAAGCCCAATCTGCTTTTCAACTTCTGAAACAAGCATTTATTTCTGCTCCCATACTGAGGCAACCAGATTTAACCTGTCCATTCTACTTGGAAGTTGATGCCTCATGTGTCGGAGTAGGGGCAGTTCTCTCCCAAAAACCAGCTGATGAGCAATGGCATCCCTGCGGGTTCTTCTCCCGAAAATTTTTACCAGCTGAACGAAATTATGCCATAGGGGACAAAGAGCTGCTTGCCATCAAATTGGCGCTTGAAGAGTGGAGACATTTACTTGAGGGAGCTCGTTATCCTGTCACAATATACACGGATCACAAGAATCTGCTCTACCTTAAAACTGCACAGTGCATGAATCCACGTCAGGCCCGATGGGCACTATTCTTTTCTCGATTTGATATCCATGTCACCTTCCGTCCCGGTTCCAAAAATCGCAAGGCCGATGCTCTGTCACGTTCTATGGTAAAAGAAGAAGATTCCATCATTGTGGATCCACGGCCTATTATCAGCCCACTCAGCATCGCAGTCAGTAGACCCGACAATACACCTCCCCAGGGGAAAACTTTTGTTCCTGAGAATCTGCGTAAAAAATTGCTCCAATGGGCACATTGTTCCAGATTTGCCGGTCATGCTGGCATCCGCAAAACTCAATCTTTCATATTGAGAAGCTACTGGTGGCCTACGCTTGATCAGGATGTTCAGCAATTTGTTTCCGCATGTGGCAGCTGTGCCCAACATAAAAGTTCAAGACAATCTTCAGCTGGTTAACTTTTGCCTCTGCCTATTCCCACCAAACCCTGGACCCATATTTCTATGGACTTTGTTTCCGAATTGCCCAATTCTAATAATTTCAATACCATCTGGGTCATCGTTGACCGATTCTCTAAAATGGCGCATTTTGTTCCTCTCCGTGGACTCCCATCAGCACCTATTCTGGCTCAGCAATTTATAAAGGAGATCTTCCGTTTGCATGGGTGTCCTGAAGAAATCGTCTCAGATAGAGGAGTTCAGTTTGTGGCGAAATTCTGGAGATCCTTGTGCCAAGCACTACAGATCAAACTAAACTTCTCTTCGGCCTATCATCCCCAATCCAACGGGCAAACGGAAAGAGTTAATCAAGACCTAGAAACATTTCTCCGTTTATACATATCCTCTTCTCAAGACGACTGGGTAGATCTGCTTCCTTGGGCAGAATTTGCTCATAATAATCATTATCACGAATCCTCTGCTTCCACTCCATTTCATACGGTCTATGGCCTACACCCCAGGGTACCCTTGTTTACTCCACTTCCTACAGCCTCAGTACCTGCCTCTGAAGTTTTCCTAAAGAATTTTTCAGGCCACTGGCGCCAGGTACGGGAATCTCTATTTAAAGCGTCCCAACGCTACAAAATTCAGGCCGACAAAAAGCGACGAGCCATTCCAAGCTTGAAACCCGGAGACAGAGTCTGGCTGTCTACTCGCAATCTACGCCTCAGAGTTCCATCTATGAAATTCGCTCCTCGCTTTATTGGACCGTTTAACATCTCCCGAGTCATCAATCCAGTGTCCTACAAATTACATCTACCATCTTACCTCAGGGTACCCAACACCTTCCATATCGCTCTCTTGAAACCACTGGTGCTAAATCGGTTTTATACACCCAAACTGGTTTCTCCTGAAGTGCAGACTGAACATGGTGACGAATATGAAATTAAAGAGATCTTGGACTCTCGGTTTCGACATAAAACCTTACAATATCTAGTCGACTGGAAAGGCTATGGTCCAGAAGAGAGGGCCTGGATCAAAGCTTCTGATGTTCACGCTCCATCTCTCATCAAAAAATTTCACCGCAAGTTTCCAACTAAGCCCCAATCTAAGTGTCCAGTGGCCACTCGTAAGGGAGGGGGTACTGTCACAAATCGGGATCTTAGCCGCACTTACCTCATCCGCCGCTGTCATATCACGGCTACCTGGGTCCCTTCTGGTCATCTGCAGCATTCCCGTTCTCCACACCTTCATTTGTAAACAAACACATACTGTTTGTTCTGCTGCATGGGCGTGGCCATCTTGGATGCAGTCAGGTGATCATTCCAAACCAACCAGATTCAGAAGCTGTGATCACATGAACTGATCAGCCAATAGTTGTTTGGGACATCCTATTTAAACCTGCTGCTGTGATCTGTTCATTGCCAGAACAACACACTTCTCTCCAGAGGATAGTTCTTGGCTCCAGTGTTCCTGACTGCATTACAAGTGCAGTAATCCTGTCTGCACTCAAGTGCAGTGTTCCTGACTGCATTACAAGTGCAGTGTTCCTGACTGCATTACAAGTGCAGTGTTCCTGTCTACATTTCCAGACTGCTAATTCCCCTGCTATATTCTACAATCAGCACGAACATGAGCAAGAAGTTCATCCAGGCTGCTAAGTTCTGTTTCACTCCTGCTCCAGCTAGTCCCAAGGGTCCCGAATCGGATCAAGAAATTCAGACGACCGTGACACTGGCCTCTTACAGCACTACAGTGGTGCTGAAAGAATAAGAAGAGTTTATTTAGAGGAAAGCAGCATAGTTTTATATACAAGTATCACAGAGTGATAGAAAAAATAACAAGAGCTGTTATTACCGTATTTGAAAAACATGCCTCCAAGTGGGGGGGTCGTCTTATACGCCGGGTGCACTTCAGTTGGGATAGACATAGCTGCCATAGTGGCCTTCTGATACTCGCCCGGTGCCCATAGTGGCCTCCCGATGCCCGCCCACCTCATTCTACATACCATCCAGTATCGCGCTGGAAATCAAGGTGCATGGTGCATTCAAAACTGGCTTTGTGCTGTGCAACTGACATAATGCTTCATAATAGATGCCCAGGAGATTAAATATATTTTGTCCTGAACCAACATTCATGAGAATGAAGCCCATAATTTCACAAGCAACTAATGACACCACTGACGCTTGATGCACTTTGTCATATTCATTTATTATGAAGTGCAGTGCAAACATTTACTTTTCAAAAATTGTGGATATTTTCACATATGTGAATTCAGCTAACAGAAAGTATGGTTAAAGAAATAATAAAGTATTTTCTACTTATATGTCTCCAGTGGTAGAAAGGAAACTCTTCCTTGTTGTATTTTTTGTTTAGCCCTGAACACTTAATTTAAATTTCACTGTTATAATTGTAACAAAGCAGAAACGTTTTTTGCATAAAAAGCAATGTCAAATGGTTGCATGATATCTGATACATGTGTACACATGTCTACATCTCAGTAGGTCTATGTGCCTTATACTTATGTACCATATGCTGAACCGCATTTATTTACAGGCACCCCAAGTGCGTGTACAAGTTCTGCTGTGTACTTACTGGTGCAGGTATGTATGGGGGTTCAACCTTAAGGGCTTCCAACGAGACCCAGTCAATATGCTCAAAAAATGGATGCTGGCGGATGTTTCCATGAACTCCTAATCGCATGTCTTGATCTTTACAGAGGAGCTGAAAAAGTAATTTGATTTTAACTTAGGGACTTTGATTTACACAGCACGGAGCACAGACTTTTTCAGGCATTGCATTTCTACACAATACAATCAATTTGCTAACATTTTGCTGTCACAGACAAAGGCATATAGCTTGATTTGTCCATGGCTACAAGAAGTCGATACTGAGATCATATCTGGGGTCTGTAGTATGTCTCCCATTATAATTATTCTACAATCAGAACATCTAACCACGAGTCATTCTTTATATTTGCCCTAATATTGATCTCTCTATGCAACTATAGGTGTCCTATGCAACTTCACTGGAATGTACTTTCTCTTTATGTATTTTACTGTACCCTATTGTGTATGAGAGGAGAATGTCTCTGGTCAGGAAATCTAGAGCCACGTCTATGAGTAGACATTTATCTCATATTTCAGGAATGGTCTCTCTTAGTGTGGTGTCACATAGTGCATTTTATGTTGCGTACATGCTCTTGAAAGCAAATGATTTTTGGACATAGTGTCACACGTAAAGTGCTGAAGCAACGTTTCTGCCTATAGATATTAAAATTGCATCATTTACTGTGATAATTAAATATAAAATGTATTTTACCTTTTTAACGATGTCCTTTACGTCCATGCCAAGTGCATTAAATAGTGTATGGTCGTATTTATATCTTCCAGTAATCATTTGGGTCAAGATGACACCAAATGAAAACCAATCTGCACCGGCATTATACTCCTCACCAGACAGCATCTACCAGCAGAGAGATAATAGTTATTACATTTTTCAGCTGTCGATTTTTTCCTTCTTCTTTTATCCCATTGCTCAGGTCCATCACTTTCTATATAATATTTTACGTGAAAATAGATAGATACTGGCATTCAGTTAGTTAGTATCAAAGTAGACATAATGTTCCAATTCAGGACACTGATGTGTGACTTAGTGTAAACTTGTAGTTACATAAACATGTGCTGTATTTCATGTGGTAGGCTGCAGTTACTTTACAAATGTATTATTATTATTGTTACTATTAATATTATTATTATTTTTATTATTATGATATGATAATAATTTCTTTAGCTATTTGTACATTCTGAACCTGAAATTTCAGGAAATCTAATAGTAGTTTATGTCTTATTCACCTACCTGTCCCCACACTTTCTTCCTATTTACTGATAATAATACTTTTATTTATATAGTACCTTTCTCTCAAAAGTGCCAATAGTGACATTAAAAGACATATAATTTAATACGTATAATAAAATTCAGCCTAACCCCCCCCCCCCCCCCTGAAAATAGGTGTTATAGCCCGGACTCCCCAGCACTAAAGCAGGGCTCAAGGAGCGTTGGGTCTATCTCTTTCCATTGTTGGATCATCAGTGGTCTTCTGCAGACAAAGAAACTGTACAACTTAAACAGGGTAGACCTGAAGTCTCACTATGAAGTGAGAATGATAAATATGCAAAATCATCCATTTATGTAACAGATAATGAGAATAGCTTCAAAATGATAAATGACTGATAATCTCTGTTGGAGGTCTTGTGTGAAACCTCACTTTGCTTTACTCATTATTGGATAGCTTGCAGATGCAGTTAATGTACAGGCTGTTTCTAAAGTCTCCCCTTTGTAGCCATATTGCCCTTCTATAGGCTTCTATACAAAATATCTATAGTTACATAAGTAAACTGTAGGAAAATCCTGTGCACCTCACCTCAGGAGCAATATAGCCAGGCGTTCCAGCATATGTAGTGGCTGTTCGGTCTCCATACATGTTTTCAATGGCAAGACCGAAGTCTGCGATCTTTACATGGCCTGTTTTGGTCACTAGGATGTTTTCAGGCTTGAGGTCTCTGTGAAGAAACAAAACCTTTGTAAGCACTTTGCCATAAAGCGATGCTTTCATACAAACAAGATTTATTTTGTTGTCTAAAAATAAATTACACTTTAAATATGTACATTGTAAACATTAGTAGTTTTGAATGTAGGTTTAGCAGCATCACTCTGGAGTGTCAGCGCCTATTATAATCATATTCAGATTAGTGATATCCGTTTTCTCAGTTTTGTATGTTTGTTATTTATGTGTTTAGAAGTATTCAATTGCTTTTCATAAATGGAGTCTAATCAGAAAATTAAGAAACCATAAACAAACCCAATTTACTAATCTCACCATTACTGTTTATACTCCACACATTATACTTAGTCGCGTCCTCACACATTATACCAGAAATGTTCTCAGATCATTATACCTGCACAGTGACCCCACACAATTTACCAGCATAGAGACCCTGTGCAGAGCCCTTTCCAGTGACTAGTATACAGGATTACCTTTCCCCTAGGCTACATTTTGTGTGCTGCTCCCTCACACCCTGATTTATTAACAGGTCCAAGCTCAATCAACTCCCATTTGTTTATAATAAATAAATGTTTTTATTTACCAGTAATTAACATGCTCAATGATGTTTTTAATGGTGGCAGACATGTGTGACTCATGGCATCAGAGCCCTTGCGGGCAGCAAAATGACATATATGTAAAATAAGTTACAGATGTGATCTGATGATGAAAGTGTGACCTGCCTACTACCCTCTTCTGTCCTAGGCCGGGCCTATGTTGCTTGGTATCCAGTTTAGAACTTTTTAACTGATATATTCTTTCACTGCACCTCTGAGCTGCTGCTAACCTTTACTATTATTTGCTAAAGTACATCTTGTATAAGTCCTATACTGAATGAACTTTGGTAACGGTTTAGACTTTCAGTACATAAGAAGAAATTTAACACTAGCCAAACGTAGCTTATGTTCAGTTTCCTGGCTTGTACTAAACTCTAATGCCCATTTTCCGTGGCATAGAGGAAGCAGAGCTGCTATCACTCACTTGTAGAAGGAAATATTTGCCAATGCATAAAAGTATGACAATTAGAAAGTAGAGAGCAGACCACATATTAAATATATTATTCTCTAGAAATTAGAATCCATTGTAATATAACTTTATTAAACTATTGTAAAATGATAGCATTATAATTACCGATGGATTATGCCCTTAGAATGGAGGAATTGTACCCCGCATACAATTTCTGCAGCGTAGAACCTGGTGGAAAGAAAATAAGTTAATGTTGCATCAGAGTAATGGTATATTGATGGCTAAGGAAACTCCCCCAAATCATTTAAAACACCCATTTTTTTTTCTACCCTGACCAACTGTCTGATATGATGTTTCTTGTTCTATGTGCTAGATGAAAGTCTCACATTATTTTTCAATATATTACTTATAAGGGTTTATAGAAAATAAGTACATAAATTAAAAAAATAACTAGTATACAATCAGACAATGATTATGTCCATTAAAAGCGGAGTTGTTACAAACTATAGTATGGAACCCATCTGACCACTTCTAAGGTTGGCATAAAAGGTAAATCACACAAGGCAATTTCTTTGGCCTATTTGGAGTTGATAAACTGGAATTGTTTAGTGCATTAACTCCTGCAACTTATAGCAATCAGCCGCAACAGGAAAAACATTAGATTTTTATCCTGCATGCTCAAAAGTATAATAATCCATGACCGAGACATGTAGGTGACACACATGTTGTTTGATATAGGGAGAGAGACTGTTCCTTTGCCCTAGTGATGTGTCTTGTGTGGTACTGCTATAGGGGGATGGAGCCTCAATCAACCTTTAAATTTAACGTTAAAAAAAAAAGGCTTGTAAGGAAAAATACAAAGCACATGCTATTGGAAATAACACTAGATGACAATAATAGTAATACGATTGACCGTTATCTATAGTGCATAAAAACAAAAGTAGCAATATATATGAATAACAGAAATCACGTGTTAAAGAATGATGGTGGATTTAAGGGCACTAACTAGTCTTACCCTATTACGAGAAGACAACCCGGGTCCAGTGGCCATGTCCGTCCGAAATTAAGTATACCCTAGACCACTGAAGTAGAGACTCTGTGTATTACGTAGCTTCTATGACTCGCCACGAGAACACACTGGATAGTGACGTTGTCCTTCCTGACTCAAAATTGTGTAACAGTCAGCTCCAACGCGTTTCGTCTGCTATGGCACTTTGTCAAGGATCCTTGACAAAGCTGCGTAATACATGGAGCCTCTACTTCTGCGGTCTACGGTATGCTTAATTTCGGACGGACATTGCCACTGGACCTGGCTTGTCTTCTCGTAAAAGGGTAAGATTAGTTAGTTAGTGTGAGAGGATGAGATTGTACCTGGACCTTGGCATCCGTTAGCTTCGCTACATACTCTGCAAAAAGCTTAAACATTAATGTATACACCACATTATGTTTTATTATTTTTTTAATTAGTAAGCTTGATATTTAATACCTTGACTATACTTTGCGCTCCTCCTACTGTATTTCTCGAATTTGATATAGGAGCAGCATTTGTAGTTTTACACTGGAGAGTGCTCCCCTTGATGTCTTTATTGGTAATTCTGATATACTAAAGGACATTCTAACAAATACCCTGCTGGTGTCACACATGATTCGTGTAATTCCACCTGTTCATACTTGACACACAAAATTTAGAGGATGAAGTTTTAGACTGCAGAAGCTGAAGAGCGTCACAACTATTAATAGGAGTAGATGAGAAAATTGGGGCATTCCTAGCTTAGTTCATCCAGACACTTCAATGCATCTAGTTTGGAGAGAATGCAGGTGTTCCTGGGTTAGTGTCTGGCCATAGAGACACCTTCCCCAGCATAAGGAAAGGATTTTTACATGTGCTCTTGGACTTGCCTATAGATCTGGTATCTTTCAGTCATTTCAATAGGGCACCTTTTACACCATTCATATGCATTTTATATGTACACATATATTTATATGCATACATACTAATGAAAATGTACAATAGTGTCATATGTAATACATTAAATCCTAATATTCTCTGTCTTTCACAATTAATTTAAGACATGAATAATATTTGAACTAGTAGTATGTTAGGAAGATAAAAGCTACTTCATTTCCTAAGAGATTGACCCTTTTTACAGTTTGTGTATTTCCATATAAACCCACAATCCTACAATGGTGTGACATAAGCTTACCCATGATAAAGGAGTCGCTCAAAATTAGGTGCATTACACCACAAAAGAAACAATATGGGTCAGTATTTTTCTGGTTCATAAATAGCTATGAGTTAAGCAATTTTCTATACATACTGTAGTCTAAGTACTGTCTGGTCAACATTTAAAAGCATTTCCCATTTTTACCATGGAATAAAGCAGCTATTAATGGGTCTTACAATTCTATATTTCCAATATAATACTGATTGGCAGCCCCATAGCTCTAACCTTAAATAGTGCTGGTTTTATCAATCATGGTGACATTGCTAAGTTTTTATCTGGGACCCAGAAGTTATACAATTCACAGAGCTGCCATGGCTATGCTGATGACTTTACCAAGGAGTCAGTTAATGTTGAGACTGTGACCTGTTTTGCACAGCTTATATTTTTATATCCTACTTAGAAGATATAACTCAGATATGAATCATGCTTTATAACATCTATTTCTATTGGTAGCACTCATTCTGCAATTTATAGTGTAAATAGTTATTTATAATATGCCATCTATCTTCCTGATTCATGCATTTAGTCCTTTCTATATCCAGTGGTTTTTACGGTGTATTATTCTTATATTCACCTTGCACTGGGGATGTCAAGGGGGCCTCTCCACTGCAGCAAGTTGAAGAAATCTCCGCCGCTTGCATATTCCATGCCAAGTAGCACAAGCTCCTGTTTTATGGTAGAAGCAGAAGTATAATTAAACATGTGGGGTTAGCCAGGAGGAAAAATAAACCATGGATGTTCTACAGAGGAGGGATGGGGAAGAAATGTGTTACTTTAGAGATAAGGGGGATAGATTGTGTTACTAGATAGGTGAGGGGATGAGAATGTGTTACCAAAAAGGTTTGAGGGGTGGGAAAGAAATGTGATGCAACAGGTGGGAGAATGGAAATGTGTTACTACAGAGGTAATGGGGAGAATGTTTTACAGCAGTGATGGTGGATGATATATCACCAACTATATGATAAAAGGAGTCATGGACAGATGGCTGTTAACTGAATTTCCAGTGTCGGACATTTCATCCTTATGATCCGCTACCTTGTCCCTAATATCAAGTGAGTGCTCATCCCCATATATACCGAAAATGAAATGACTAAATGACCAGTATGGAAGGAGTGGACAGGACAGGAGATTCAACACTGCTGTGGAGAGGAATTTATAACTGAATGTGGTTCTTCAATGGACAGGTGCTCCGACCAGGTGCCTTATCAACAAAGCAAAACATCCTTATGAAGAACTCCTGGCATGTTGTACTGTGTTGTGATGTGACACAGGTGCAGTGATCTAAGGATCAATGGTCCCTATGTCAATGTAGATACAGCAGGCCTGCATTTGTTAGCACTGTGCATCTCCAGCACTTAACAAAATAATAATGTGAATGAGCCCAAAAGATCCCGGATGTATCTGGAATATAGGAGATAAGATTTACTGTTTTAGTAAAGAAACACAATTTGCAGTAGAAACAAGTGAGGTTATATTACATATGTATGGATATTTGGCAATAAGGAGGTGGTCACAGCAGTACCTTGGTCTGGAAAGCAAAGCAACCATGAACGAGGAAGGCGCTTCCAGATGCAAGTTGTAACACTCTTCGCTCCACCATCACATGCTCACTGCCCTCAACTAGCAGATCCCTCTTGCTGATGACTTTCACAGCCAAATGCTGACTTGTATAAGAATCTGCTGCCAGCAGGACCTAGAGGAGACATTACAGGGTCAGCCTCATAAAGAGCACAGATACATAAAGACAATATGTAACATTAGAGGACAAATAAAGTATGTGTGGAAATGTTTATAAACATCTCCTCTAAACGTGACATTAATCATTTAATGACCTTACATATTATACATTAGGGAACACCTATTTTACAATGTTTAACTCTGGGTTACCATAGTGTAGCTAAATGTCTCTAGCCACTAGTGTAAAATATTATCCGGGACCCCCTCACATTCCCGTTTAATAATAACACCCAATGCATTTATCTTCCAACATATATGCACATCTATGTATGTTCCCAATTGTAAAGCGCTAAGGAATCTGCTGGCGCTATATAAATAAATGTTCATGATGATGATGATTTTTACCTATGATGCCTGTCTTACTGTGTGTTTTCCAAAATCTGCCACCCTCTCTTGTCAGACCTACTCATGTCTATATCCCCTATGCCCTCATTCCTGTTCTATTCCTATCATGCCTGGGGATAGATACATAATGGCATGGCAATGAGATTATTCACTGCCCCTGACACCTCCTCCAGGTAGAAAATAGTCAAGAGAAGGAAAATATGGAGGAAAGAGTGGATATGTGCTTTTCTTCTATATCTGCCTTTATAGATACAACCAACAGAATCTAGTAAGTGCAGCTGCCATTGCTGTGTCAGTTACAATGGGAATCTATTATTTCTCACTTAGCTTTACAAAGTGCATCTTAAATATTTTTATTTTTATAAAACGGTTTTATTACTTGAACTGATGTAATTTATTATCTATCCTGGAGAACCTGGATATACAGTATATATTTATATATATATATATATATATATATATATATATATATATATTTATATATATATTTATATATATGCTCAACCTGTACCCTCCAATCAAAACCCACTTTGGAGAGCTTAATTTTGCATGTGAAGATTGCAATATCTGTTCGCAGTGCTGACAGATGGAGTCTTGGGAGCCGTGACCTCAGGGTGTGGTCCCAGCTTTTTGAAAAGCCAGTTCACTGTCCATAGTCTATGACAGATGTCACTGTGGGGTCATATAGGAGGCTTTTAGCCTGGCACAGTCACTTTCACCACACCCATATTCTAGCTCAACTGGGTCTATGGATGAAAGGATAGTGCTTAGGTCACCAATGCCAAGCCTCCAAGGGATGTCCAGGAAGGGTACTATGTACACGCCTCTCACGCTCTTTCACAGATATACCCATGTGGACTGTCCGTGATTGGTACTTGTTAAGTGTGTATTAGATGTAGAAGTGTAATTAGTGCAGAAATCAGATTTTACTTTGTGATACAGGATTAGTCATCACCTCTATTCTTATAATGGGACGCATATTGCACCTTTTGGTTGTACTTCTAGGTGCAATGTTATAAACAAACATAATAATGACATATATTCAAAACTGAAACTCAAAGCTAGTATCGCCAGAAAGGCCTTTTCCACTGCAACATGTGATGTGTGAGAAGCTCGGACGCAGCTTTTCTGATTTCTAATAACATCCACCTTCACACATAAATCCCTTGTGACTATTGAACACTCATTGCTTACCTTTCCAAAAGAGCCCCGGCCAAGCTCACGGCAAAACGATAGTCTCGGGATGTTTTCAGAGACTTGATCTCCGAGGCAGATTGGCTGAGCAATGCTGGTTCCTAATGGAGTGATAAAATAGATTATATCAATATTGTCTTATATTATAGACTATATTATAGACTATAGGTTGAGCCAACAGTTCTACTAATTCCTAAAACTGGGATAGCTATGTGACATGAAGATTTCCATTTCTATACTGAGGTATCCTACTAATAATTGAGTGCCAAGCAGGGCCGGACTGGGACTAAAAATCAGCCCTGGCATTTCAAGCATACAGGCCCATCTCTGTTGATGAGCATGAAAAAACTGGGTGCCGCTAAGGGTGTGGCCACATTATGCAGGGGGTGTGGTCAACATGGGGCATTGATACATACATTACATACATTATAATAAAACATTACATTTATCAGGCCCTACCTATTATGCCACCCCTCCACCCCATAAGCACATTACAACACCCCCAGTCCACTGTACTTATCTATGCTTCTGATGCTGCTGACATCCATCAGAGTGGGAACGTCCTGTAGAGTGAGCAGGGAAACTCTTAGTCTCAGAAGATTAATAAATCTCATGAGACTTCGAGCTCCTCGGCTTGCTCTGCAAGCTGTGTCCTGTCCGGGAACTGGGAGTAGCTATCCGCTCCCTCCTGCTAACCAGAGCTGGACTTAGTCTCAGGGGGCCCTAGGCACTTAAGACAGGGGGCTCCTATTATGTAATATGGTTATTAGACACATTTTCAACAAATACATAGGCAATACTGTGAGCACTACTGTTAGGTGCACACAGTTCTGCCTTCACAAGCAGTACAATGTGAAGTAGGACATACCTCCCAATTGTCCTTGCAGTCAGACCAAATCCTGACTAAGCCGGACAGTCACCCACCAAATTCAGGACAGTTGGCAGACTGTCCTGCTCTCTCTTACCTGTCTTGTAATTGTCACCACTTGTGGCTGCTGGTGTCTTTAGATCAGTTGCTGCTTGTTGGATCCTGGAATGTTGGGGGCCCTATTTGGAAAAAAATGGGTACATGAAAGTTAGAAAACTCCAAACAGCATCGGTGTTAACTCAATATAGCACCCACGTTATAAAATTAGGCCTCACTCCAGCCCCAACATTAAAATAATAGTATTCCAATTTAATAAATAAATCTATTTCCCTCCCTCCAAACAACCTCAGCAAGAAATTAAATAGCATTTATGTTTAATTAAAAATAACCATTTCCCACAAACATCCCAGGCATTAAATAATTCATAATCACATTTAATAATTAGACCTCATTTTCCCCAAACAGCCCCACATTCACTTAATAGCACACATTATAGTCATAAACTGTCCCCCACACACATTATAGTCATATACTGTCCCCCACACACATTGGCCATTTTTATTTTCCCCCTCCTACAGCCATTGCCCCCCCGTGCAGACCTTTTCAATCACCCCCTATCCCCCCGCAGACATTTATTGCCCCTTTCCCTCCCCCTGCACACATATTCCGTTTCTCTCCCCCCCTGCACTCATATTCCGTTTCTCTCCCCCCTGCACACATATTCCGTTTCTCTCCCCCCCCGCACACATATTCCGTTTCTCTCCCCTCCCTGCACACATATTCCGTTTCTCTCCCCCCCTGCACACATATTCCGTTTCTCTCCCCCCCTCCCTGTACACATATTCCGCTTGTCTCCCCCCCTCCATGCACACATACTGCGTTTGTCTCCCCCTCCCCTCCCTGCACACATATTCCGTTTGTCTCCCCCCCCTCCATGCACACATATTCTGTTTGTCTCCCCCCCTTCCTGCACACATATTCCGTTTGTCTCACCCCTCCCTGCACACATACTGTGTTTGTCTCCCCCCCCTCCCTGCACACATATTCCGTTTGTCTCCCCCCCCGTCCCTGCACACATATTCCATTTGTCTCCCCCCCCTCCCTGCACACATATTCCGTTTGTCTCCTCCCCCTCCCTGCACACATATTCTCTACACTTACCAAAGCACTGACAGCTGCCTCCACTTTTTTTTATTTAATCTGGGTATCGCAGGGACCGGACCGGCCCACACTGCCATCGGCCCTTCTGGCATTTGCCAGAAGTGCCAGATGGCCAGTCCGGCCCTGGTGCCAAGTGCAGTATATAATATGAAGTAATACATAATAATAGCATACAGACACAAAAGCACATAGGGCAGCACCGTGGATTAGTGGTTAGCACTTCTACCTCACAGCACTGGGGTCATGAGTTTGATTCCTAACCATGGCCTTATCTGTGTGGAGGTTGTATGTTCTCCCTATATTTGCGCGGGTTTCCTCCCACACTCCAAAAACATTGTAGTTGGTTAATTGGCTGCTATTTAATTGACCTTTGTCTCTCTCTCTCTCTCTCTCTGTCTGTGTATGTTAGGGAATTTAGACTGTAAGCTCCAATGTGGCAGGGACTGATGTGAATGAGTTCTCTGTATAGCGCTGCGGAATTAGTGGCGTTATATATAAATAACTGATGATGATGATACATATCTGTGTATATGCCTACTCTAATCAATCCTGTTAATCTAGTACCATGACAAGTCTAAGCTCTTCAGGGAGAAATCAATTCAGCACGAGGTCCCATAGGAGCCTTGTGCAATGTGCAGCCATACGCACTTCTGGATATTACAGTAAGTAAAACCCTCTGTGAGGTGCAAACAAAAGTCCTACAGGACCTTGGGCTTAATTGAATTCCTCCCTTCATCTTGGTTGATTTCCTTTTTGTGAAAAACAGGACAGTGTACAACATTTGTACTCACATTACATCTGCCAACAGTGTGTGATCAGATGACAATGCTCCTACTATTATAAACCAATCACGTATCAGTGCCTGGCCAGCAGCTACGGGCATTGTCATATTCACAGGTGCAAAGCCCTGCAGAAAGGTGTAGACTTCAGTATAGAGCTTAGCAGGATTACTGACTGTTAGAGAGTAAGTTATATTTTTCAAGAGAAATGCAACTAAGAATCATACCTATTCTGACACAACAAAAATACACATAAAAGGGACACCCAATGGTTCTGAGATTGTGTAGAACTATGAAACACTTACTTATCCCATTTTTATTGTGGATGCTGATATTACTTATAGATCTAGACAAGTTTTCATTGCAATGTGTTAGTAAAAAATGTTTGTTGTCAGTAATGTTTCAGAAAATTGTCATGAATAAGCATTTACAAGAGTTGATACCCCAGGTACTTATGAAGCTAAATTGTTGGAATTGCCAATTTTCAGAATAAGTATGAGTTGGGGGATTATAAAGTAGAAGTGAGAAATCCACACCAAAAGAGTCCACTATTTCTAAAATATTGGCATATACCCCTCTCTGTATTTATTTCATAGCGGGTGCTCTCCCAGAACTATATCATCTACATTAAGTCGAAAAGAAGAAAAGAATTCTGAATTAATCAGGATTATATTGGAATAGTTTATTGATGTAAATAATTCATCACTTTCTTATATCTTGGTGATTTGCAGCATATTATTAGCAGCAAATTATTATTATGATGCAAATCACCAAGATATAAGAAAGTGATGAATTATTTACATCAATAAACTATTCCAATATCTTCCTGATTATTTCAGGAGTACATTATATCAATTGATAATGACATACTGACTAATAATGCTTGGTTAATAATAATTACATATTGAAATCGTGGTTCCCACTAGTCAAAGAATTTATACATTATCAACCATTATTGAAAATACTCGTAGTAGATATTGTAACATAAATATAGAAATTGCCAAAAAGACAATTGCTACAAACAAATTTTGAGGCACTGTTAGTAGAAAACACACAGGATCATTTATGGCAGGGTTCGGCAACCCCTGGCACACGTGCCAGACGTGGCATGCAGACTACTTTTATATGGCACACCGGCACTCCACACCTGCTTCCCTAAAGCAGCAGAGGATGGCCGAAACGGAGCTCCTGCACATACGTAGTAACTCAGTTTCGGCCATCATCGGCTGCTTTAGTGCAGCAGCTCCCAGCTGTGGAACGGAAGACTCCAAATGTAAGTATGAGGCATACTATGTATTGGGGGCACATGTAAGTGGCATATTATGTATTGGGGGCACATGTAAGTGGCATACTATGTATTGGGAGCACATGTAAGTGGCATACTATGTATTGGGGGCACATGTAAGTGGCATACTATGTATTGGGGACACATGTAAGTGACATACTGTGTATTAGGGGCATGTGTAAGTGACATAATATCTATTGGGTGCATGTGTAAGTGGCATACTGTGTATTGGGGGCATGTGTAAGTGACATAATATCTATTGGGGGCATGTGTAAGTGGAATACTATGTATTTGGGGCACATGTAAGTGGCATACTATGAATTGGGGCACATGTAAGTGGCATACTGTGTATTGGGGGCATGTGTAAGTGACATAATATCTATTGGGTGCATGTGTAAGTGGAATAATATGTATTGGGGGCACATGTAAGTGGCATTCTATGTATTTGGGGCACGTGCAAGTGGCATACTATGTATTGGGGGCACATGTAAGTGGCATACTATGTATTGGGGGCACATGTAAGTGGCATACTATGTATTGGGGGCACATGTAAGTGGCATACTATGAATTGGGGGCACATGTAAGTGGCATACTGTGTATTGGGGGCATGTGTAAGTGACATAATATCTATTGGGTGCATGTGTAAGTGGCATACTGTGTATTGGGGGCATGTGTAAGTGACATAATATCTATTGGGGGTATGTGTAAGTGGAATACTATGTATTTGGGGCACGTGTAAGTAGCATACTATGTATTGGGGGCATATGTAAGTGGCATTCTAAATATTGGGGGCACAACTATGTGGCCTTTTATGTATTGAGGGAACAACTATGTGGCATTCAATGTATTAGGGCACAACTATGTGGCATATTATTTATTGGAGCATAACTATGTGGTATTCAATGTATTGGGGCACAACTATGTGCAGGGGTGGATTGAGAACTTCAAGTGTCCCTGGAAAAAAATATTAAAGTGGCCTCAGTGGGCGGGATTAAAAAAAATGTAGGTGTGGCTAACACAAAAGTAGGCAGGATTTAGGACTACTGGAATTTGGTTGTAGTAACATTTAGAAAATCCTAAATGTGATGATGTAAAACACAGTCGATCATTTCTAAAGCAATGCAGTGCAAAAGCTGCCAGTCCTGTGTTATAAAAATACATGAATCCTTTTGCCCTGGTTTATGCCTCTGTGCTCAAAGTTGTTTAGTTGCCTACTAACACATCCGCCCAATATTCCCTTCATAGAAACATATCTGACTTTGTTTAATACGTTTAGAAAACCTGTTGGCACAATTATAATTGATCAGTCTACAGTATTAGCATATGAGCACCTCACCGCACTGCTGCATCTTTCCCTGACATTCTGAGATGCAAACTATCAGCAAATCTCTCTCTCTGTATATAATATATAAATATGTGTACTGTGTGTTTCACAAAAAAGCATAAATATAATCCTTATAATTAATGGCTTTCCAGGTGCAATCACCACAAAGGTGAAATGCTTCAAACATCTGCATTAAAACACTTCTTTCGTAACAATTGCATATGAGCCCTAAATATGCCCAGTGATTGTCGGTGGTTTGACTTAATAACAGTGCAAGGAGGTTTGGCAGACACGTTGGTAGTCGTGTAATCGGCACTTACAAATCCAACACACACCACACTGACAAAAAAATCA